>NW_015150859.1:473623-484034 GCF_000732505.1 Cyprinodon variegatus
TTTAGCTCATCCACAGTGTTTGGTCAATATTCCACAGATTCTCTATGGCGTTCAGGTCAGGAGAGTTGGCAGGCCAATTGAGCACAGTGATACCATGGTCAGTAAAGCATTTACCAGTGGTTTAGGCTCTGTGAGCGGGTGGCAGGTCGTGCTGAAAAATTAAATCTTCATCTCCATAAAGCTTTTCAGCAGATGGAAGCATGCAGTGCTCCAAAATCTCCTGATTGCTAGCTGCATTGACCCTGTCAATCACCCATATAAGACAATAAAAGACCTGAAATATTTCAGTTAGTGTGCAATAAATCTAAAATATATGAATGTTCAAGTTTTATCATTACATTATGGAAATTAACTTTATCACAATATATTCAAACATTTTGAGAAGGAGCTGTACATACATGTTTAAGCCAGAATGATTTGACATTCAAATATGATCTTCCTATGACTCCCTAAAATCAACATAACATATATCTGGCCGACTGGAAAACCATTTTGTCTTCTGTTTCCTTTTTTTTTTAAAGAGCAGCTTAAAGAAATAGTCTTTATAATAAGTCTTTGGGTTTTTTAGTGGGAGATAGAACAGCAAAAAAATGACCACGTATATAGGAGTCGTTCAATCTTTAGGATAATCTGATAGTGATGAATAAACTGTAAGAATAAAAGGTTAAAATAAAGGAAATCAAATAAAAACTATAAATATTAATATGATGATTATATTATAAACAAGAATAAAAGTGCCATGACATATTAGAAGTCAATGAATGAATTAAAAAGTACATTAATAATCAGGAGAGAAAAAACAGATAAAGAAAAGTGGAGGCCAGTTTTCCCTCCTTTTTAACCCCTTATAATCCACCAGAGCAGGCATTCCCTAAGCCGGTCCTGGAGGGCCGCTGTCCTACAGGTTTTAGAGGTTTCCTTGCTCCAGCACAGTGAATGGCTGATTAACAGGCTTTTGCTGAAATGCATCGTCATAATCAGCTGTGCTAAAGCAGGGAAACGTCTAAACCCTGCAGGACAGCGGCGCTGGAGGACCGACTTTGGGAATGCGTGGGCTAGAGGCATGGGAGGGTGACTCTCCCCGCCTCCTTTTACCAGATATTGCTTGAATTCTCCTTTTCTGTATTTCTAAATAGTTTTGCTTCTATATTTTAAATGAAATATGCTGAATTACTTTTTTATCAAAATAAGGAAACTTCTTCACAAAGAAAATTAAAAGGTGTTTGTGACCCACTTGTGACTTCCCCAAAGCACTGGATGACTCCCAGAGAGATTGCCTTCCTCCTGAAGGCGTTAAGCAGAGTCCAGGGATCGAACCAGCCTTCGTTCTCCAGCCCTGCATGACACCAGAGACACGTCAGACTCAAATAAAATCAGCTGCAGGACAAGAAGATGTTCACAAAAAGTATAAATCCATTAATTTTCCTCTTGCTCTATCTGCTTCTACAGACAGCTCTCCAGTTCCTCTCTATTTTCAGCAGTTTTTCATCGAATTGGTGATGTATTTCCATGCAAAAATCTTTGCCTATTGACTCTTGTTGAAAGCGCAGTAGCTCCTCTGCAATACAGAAGTATAGGAGAGCTCAGGGAGCAGCTATGGTGCTTACTGAGGTGACAAGAACTGCCATCTTAAAAGAAGCTGGAGGTGAAGCCGTTTGGACCTGATCAGCCGCACAGCAGAATTAGTAAGCAGTCCAAAGACAGATGGAGATGGTACACTTTATTTTTCCAGGACCTGGTTTAGCTACAAGGCTTGGCTAACTGCATGTAGCGAGGCTAAAGCTTTATTCTGCTTTCCCTGCCTCCTTTTTCAAACATCAGGATCTGATCCAGCATGGATAAAAACAGCTAGGACTGATTTAAAGCACTTTTTAGAAAAGGTAAAGAAGAATGAACAACCTGGGATTCACAGGGAAAATAATAGAATATAGTATACTTTTCTAGATGTTTGTTAATTTGCATAGTTGCTCTCAAATAAACACATTCTTAGAATATAGTTTTTATATATTATTTTATATACATTTTATATGTATTATGTCTGCTTCTGTCTCCTTGAACCCCAGTCGGCCTCAGCAGATGGCCGCTCACACTGAGCCTGGTTCTGCTGGAGGTTTCTTCCTGTTCAAAGGGAGTTTTTCCTCTCCACTGTCGCTACAAGCATGCTTAGTGTGAGGGATTGCTGAAGAGTCAATGAGTCGATGCAATCAGCTGGTTTTCCTTAGAAAACTTTGAATCAATCTGACTTTATTCCTGGTAAAAATTCTAAAAAAAAAGTTAAAAAACAATCCACTGGACTTTGCTTCCAAGTTTGAAGACGTTTTGCTTCCCATCCAGGAAGCTTTTTCAATTCAAAATGTCAGGAAAAGCATTGAGTTCCAGGTTTTATCCAGTAGCCCAACAAAGCCTGTTTTTGCTTAGAAAACATGCAAATTGAACCAGACGAACGGGTCCATCCCTTTGGAATGGGGGTCATTTGGCTGCTTTTGTTCGCCTGCAGTGACCCATACCTGTCTATGGGGGTCATTAAAGGGGATAGTTGTCCTGGATGAATAGGCGAGGTCCTTCGCTGTTGTTTTTTGAAAGCTGAAATGTGAGCCCACCTCCTCTGTTTAAGGTTGATTTTTCTTTCTTAACATGAATGGCTTCCTTCACGCCCCTCTAAAACATTTTTTAGAATGACTATGACCGGGATGACTGAGAATCTTCACCAACATATTCCTGTTAAAAAGTAGTTTTTCCTCTCCACTGTCACTACAAGCATGCTTAGTGTGAGGGATTGCTAAAGAGACAAAAAACTCTGCACCACTGGTTTTCAGATCATAATATCATCTGCAAACAGCCTGATCCAGCTGGTCCTGATCTGTCAACCTTTCCTTCACTCGCTTCTCAGGTTCCTTGTTTTCTCTTCGGGTTGTTTGTTTTCCTGCCTTTCAGCTCATCTAGTTCAGTTTGATTCAGCGGCCTCCATGCTGTTAGAAACCCACCACCACAACAAAGTAATGTTAATTCAACCTAATTAGATAAACACTGTGTGGTAGATTAACTACCTCTGACACTAATCATCTGGGAGCTGATTCATTTCCTAATGATGGGCTCAATCCCTGCCTGTACTCACCGTACGAGGCGAGCACCACGCCCTCTGTGTTTATCCATGGAAATTTCTCCTTCAACTGATGTTGAGAGAGGAGTGAAACTTTGGCTCCAGACATCCTGGAATCACATGTAGAGATAATCAGAGGGCAAGATTTTCTACCTCAGAGCACATCTTTTATGGCCTCTGTGCGAAAAGTGAGCATCACCTTTGCGTGTTGTAGTTCTGCTCCATGATGTGAGCCACCTCCTCGCTGGCTAAGAACAGGTAACCCGACTGGTTGAACTGCAGATCCACTGGGTCTTCATTCACAACACTGAGATGCTCCTGGTGGGACAAACACACAGTAACACTATTAAAAGCACCAGCTTAAATATTCCATTCTATTCGGTTTATTTCTATAGCGCCAATTCACAACAAATCTCAAGGCACCTTCCAGTTCACCAGATCATCCAGTCAGATTGATTCAAAGTTCAAAACCAGCTGATTGCATCGACTCATTGACTCTTCAGCAATCCCTCACACTAAGCATGCTTGTAGCGACAGTGGAAAGGAAAACTCCCTTTGAACTAAGGGTGTGCAAAATGATCGTCATGACGATGCATCGCCGTATGACGTACTGCATCGATTCTTGAAGGCAAGAATCGATTATAAAAAAAAGAACAAATAAAATACATGAATGGTTGGCGCACATCAGCCAAACCAAGTGGAATACAACTTCCAGTCCAGCAGATGTCGCTGCGGATGTGTTGACGCCCGCCGCTTTGTGTCACAAACATTTCCGGCCGCGGGAAACTGAGACGAGTCATTCGTAAACAAAACATGGAGGACACTGAGAAAATTCGCCCCGCTTGGATGCAATTTGGCTTTAAAAACAAAGAAGGTAAAAATGAAATTGATATGATGCACGTAATTTGCAAAAGGACCACTGAGGCCATGTAAACGGCACTGATTATCCTTATTTTGTTATTTTAAGTTTCATGAATCCTAAGATCTTTTTGTCAGTGTGTCCACGCCAGTAATAGTAATATTTCTGTCCAGTAGTTGCCTTCATGGCAACGCCTCCAAAAGTCGTTTCAATAAATACACCTACATGTATGAATTCAGTTGCTTTCAGTTATGTTTCAATTGAAGACACGATCCAGATCACACCCAGCCAGTCAGCCACTGGTAAGGGCTGTAACTTTTTCTTACAGTGTTCAGTAAAAATATCGCAATGCATCGCAATATTTCAAGTATCATGATGCATCGTGATAGAATCGCATCGTGGCACGTGAATCGTCATTCGAATCGAATCATGACTTCTTTGCCAATACCCACCCCTACTTTTACTAAGCATGCTTGTAGCGACAGTGGAGAGGAAAAACTCCCTTTTAACAGGAAGAAACCTCCAGCAGAACCAGGCTCAGTGTGAGCGGCCATCTGCTGAGGCCGACTGGGGTTCAAGGAGACAGAAGCAGACATAGAAAAAGAAGCATAGATAAAAAATGCAACTGTAAAAGGCGGCCCCATCCCGGAAACACACAGCCAGGCAGACGAGCTCCGAGCCAGCTCCCATGTCAGAGGATGAAGAGAGCACATCCAGTTAGTCACAGTCAGAGAAACAGGACTACACTGGAAAAACAGGCCGATCTCCAACATCTAGAAACAAAGGTGTTGATGGCAGCAGCACAGCTGATATTTCTCTCCAGGATGGAGTCACAGCCAAACAGGAACAGACCAGATGAAGCTACTATGAGAAAAAGCAGAGAGAGCAGAACGTTAGAAATTGAACTAACAGATTCTGCAGAGTGGGAGAATAGAGATAGAATGAAGCAGAATGATGAAAAAGAAAAACTTCACATTCAAAAGAGGAATATCTTGTAAAGTACTTTTTTTTTTTAATGAACTTTGACCTACGTTGATGTTCCTCATGAAGTCTGCAGAGGCCAGGGAGAGGTGGATGTTCTCCAGGAGGGAGAACTGCTGGCGGATTCCACCTGCAGACAGCACCGTTGAGGCCTGGGAATACTGCACACAGAGGATCAATTTAGTTAAGAACAAGCATCATTTTACTGATGATGTTAATCAAGTAGTAATAAATTATTACTAATAAATATCTATGAATTGTTTTGCATCAGATTATATCCCATCTTTAACAGTGTTGTCACTTACTGTTGGGTCCCTCTCCACCACGAGGACCCGCATCCCTTTAGAGAGCTTTTCTTTCTGCTTCAGCCAGTAGGCAATGGACCAGCCCACCACCCCTCCGCCTACGATCACGATGTCCGCCGTCTCCGGAGGAAGGTTGGGGTTGATCTCGAAAGGCGTCCAGCTGCTACCAGGCAGAGCATCCATCGCCTTCTGCCTCATGGCTGCCAGCTGGGCTTCTAGGTCTGAACAAAAAGTCGGGACGTCACAGCGAGCTGCCAAACCCCGCCCACATTTCTTTCTGGTCCATTTCAAGGAGGCTGACTTTATGTTAATGTTTTCCTCATATTTGTTCAGATTTTCTGATGGTCTTTGTTATTTTTTTTCTATTGATTATTTGTCTGGTCACCAAAAATGATTTTTTTGTTTGTTTGTTTGAATCATTTATTCAGGTGAAAGTCTCTTAAATGCTACAGATAATATATAAATACAGACAATTTCTATTCAGACTTTTCTAGTTTGGTCAATTTTAACAACACTGCAGATCAACCTTAATAGGTTTTTAGCTGAAAACCATCTTTACAATCGCTGTGCAAGTAGATCTTTATCAAAATTTGTTTTACTTTTTACCGATATACAAAACTATTTACACCAATGCTTTTATTTAGTTTTCAGTTTCATTGTTTTTATAATTTGATGCATTTGTTATTAAAAATAAAAAGAATCTTCTCCTAATCATAGTAAGTATTAGGTAAGAGTATTCATTTTTGTCAAATCTAAAATTATTGGACCTATAACAATGAATAATAAAGTCATCTATGAACTAATAATGTTGTTCTTATACGAAGAGTTATCTAATAATTTTTCCATTAATTAGAAGGACAATTTTAGAATATCCTGTAGTTTGTTCGTATGTTCACCATTTTATATTTAAATGTAATAATTATTATCAACATTTATGTGGCATTATATATATATAAAAACAAAGAAGTAACCAGACCACCAGTTTATGATGGATTTCTATTATTTATAATTTAAGTTTAGGATATTATAACTGTTATAATTTTATTAGGTTTTTTTGCTTTCTTTTTTCTGCTTTCAATTAATAATAAATAGTGTTTTACGCTAGGCTTTGGTATGAACAGTAATTGGTAAAAATGTAAAAAAAAAAAATAAAAAAAATATTATTTGGACCTTTTTAAGGATAACCTTAAAAAAACTACAGTGAATATAATGATCATAATTATGCCGAATTGCTGCCGAGGTTTAACACGATTAGAAAATGAGTCTCATTTTACTACAAACACTGAGAGGATCTTTATATGCTGAGTTTATCTTAAATTTAGACATTTTTTAAAGGAAGCCTGGTTCAGTCCCTTTGAACAGCCACCTTCTGGGTTCCCACCTTTAAAGAAGTCATTCCTTAAGGCTCCCCCGGTGCTCAGGCTCTGGTGGGAAGGTAAACCTCCACCCCAGCCTGGCTGCCGCTGTGTCACCGAGGTGGAGGCGACTGATCCACGGGTGACAGATCCACGAAGAGTTTGCACGCTTCCGTGAAGCCGCCTCCACGCGCACATCCCGCTCTGAGCTCTGTTAACTAGTCGGTTGCAATGTCGTTAGAGGGAGATCGAACCGATTTATGAAAATGAATTTAAAAAACACATAATTCATGTAAAATCCCAGAAAGTCGGCGATCTGACAGCGAGGTCAACAGAAAGCAGCTCCGCGACATTAGTCAGAAAACAAACACTTCCTGTTTCAAATCGCTTCCCTTCAAAATAAAAGCATCAATTTAAAACGGCGGTTTTAAATCAACAATTTTATGTAAAAGTTAAGTTTCAGCAAATTGCTGATCAATGATCACTTAACTTTTGATCTGAGCTTGGATTTAGATTAGAAAATCCATGTATTAAATGAGCAGACCAATTACATACAGATTCTTCTTTATTAAATAACATTTACAGGAAAATGAACAGGTTATTAAAAAAATTAACAGAATATTATTTAAATATTCTTCCAAAAGAGATACCATGATACCATAATTTCCTTTAAGGTCCGATACTAAGTAATCTACAGTCTGGTACTAGCAATAACCAATCAATATATATGTAGCCTATATATTTTCAATTTAGTTTATTTCTATAGTGCCAATTCACAACACGTCATCTAAAGACACTTTACGGTTTACCAGATCATCCAGTCAAATTCAACGTTTTCTATCTAAGGATAGGAAACTGTGGATTGCATCGACTCATTGACTCAAAGGAAATCCCTGTTGTTTGTTTTGGTCACTTTCCTTCTGGATTACATGACTTTTCCCAAAATGTTGGGATTTTGCTTTATTTATAAAACTTTGACACACAGCTTCAACTCTAACTAAACATATATAACTAAATATTTAATGTATGGGTTACAGGTTGTTATAATAAGTAAGTTTGACTTGGTATTTTTTACGGGGAGCAGGAGATGTGTTTTATTTTTTAAACTGTAACCGGAAACATGGGATGTTTAAATGATAGCTTGACTTGACTCAGATGAGAGGCAGTGGCTTTACGTCACCAAAATAAACCAATAGTGAAGAGAAACAGTCTACTGAGTTTACATCAGTGCACCGTTAGTAAATTATTTCTTTTTTTGAACTACTTGCTGTTAATATTGCAACGATAACAATTCTGCTGTTCAAGAATGTAAAGTTGTGATAAAATGGGTTAAAAAAAAAACCATACAGCTGCAACTGGTGAAAATTTTAAAGTGGGAAGATGTATGAAAATGTGCTTTAAATAAAATTTGTTTTTTATTTTATTTTTATTATTTATTTTATTTTATCATTTATTTTATTTTTATTTTTTATTTATAAACAAAAATGATAGCAACATTTATAATAACTTTATTTCTACATCGTTGAGATTGTCGTGTTAATTATTTGTTTTTATTTCAGTGTTATAGAGAAATGCTTTTTTAAAACTGTACATTTCTGATGAGCAGGTTTTAATTATATCAGAGTTTAAGTTGCTAACTTAATTTAAAAATCTTCCTACAAGCGCAGGTGGTTGAATATTTATTAGACCCGCATCGATCGCTTTCACCTATGAGCTCTGACGTGATTTGGTGGCGCCATCTTGGGGCGGTCGAAAGCTCCGCTCAGTGTGATGTATTGAGGAGGAACAACATCAATTTTATTCTACTTTAACTTTCTGAATGTTGAACTAATTTTCAAAGGTTTGGGGGTTTTTTTGTTCTTGAAACAAATAATTGTTTCAGTGTATTTGATGTTAAGGGTAAGTGAGTCTTCTAATAGGATTAAATATAAAAAAAAATATATGTGTGTTTGATTTTTTTCTTTGTAAAACACAGTACAGTACAGTATTTTATTTGTTTATTTTTTATATTTATATTTCAGGTGATTTGTTTTTTATTTTTATTTATACTGTTTTACAGCTGTAGTTGTTTTTATGTGCTTAACAAATAAAATTGGACTTTTCTATTCTATTATTTTTATACACTTTTAAAGGTCCTCATATGAGTGACCACTGTTGCTGTAATCTTTTGCTGCTGTTACAGAACAATCGACCCATTGTGGGACAATAAAGGGAGTTTCTATTCTATGTAGTGACATACAGGGGCGGAGCTAGATGGGGGCCGGGGACGGGGGTTTAATCATTGGCCACCCCTGTGGGCACCCCTGCCATTTTTTCCCCTTCCAATACAGATGGTGGCAGCAGTAATACTCTTAAGTGGAATATTCAAAACATTGAATTTTTCATACATTAACAATTACTTGACAACAAAACACTGTTTTTAATTATGCACATCAACGTACTAATATTAAAGATGATAAGTACAGAATTAATGCTCTTTTCAGAACTAGATTTTGTGTTATATGGGGTTAAGAGAAAATGATGTATCTGCAAGTCATCTAAGAGTCTTCAGTGAAATAATAGATTAATAACTATTTTAGTAAAAATGTATTAAATAATCTATTTATGTAGATATTAGTACTTGTAAATATTAATTTTATGCATAATGATTATTGATATAAGTAGTTAAGTAATGACAATGGAAAAGATGTTCATCCCAGAACTCTAACCTGAAAGAATTGTTTCCAGTATACCTTTAATCTAGAAAGCACGGATGTTGAAATACTATATGCATCTATTTGTTAGGAAAGGCTGCAGGAAAGTATAGTTTGTCTTTATTTAGCAAATATGGATGTTTTGCTTGTTAATGTTCCTGTTGGAACGGTGTAGATTGACCCTGAGGTTCTGACATTTATCCACTTTCTGCCTCCCCTCAGTACATTGGTTAATGTCTGGCCACCCTAATAAAAATTTTCTAGCTACGCCTCAGACTACAAAGCTCTGATGCTGAAGTTATCCCTCGATGCCTGATGCCAACAGTTTGTTGAATTAAACAAAAATATGCTGCAGTGCTGAGGCATCATTCTTCTGTTCTGCTTAAAGTCGCAGGGAAGAGGCTGTTCCAACCGTTGCATTTCCGAATTCTGCCAATGTTGGTGCGAGACTTCACACGAGTGAATAAAGTGAATGTGATTGGCCGTTTATCAAGGGGGCGGGATTGTAGTTATGGAAGGTTTGCAAGCAAGTTTGGTTGTGGCCGGTTTGTCAGAAGCATCTTGCTAACCAGTTAGCATCTTAGTGCTATTGGTCCCAATGGGAAATTCCATTGGGACCAAGTAGCACTAAATTGGTGACTTAGAAACGACGCTGTCCTCTAACGAGGTTCTCAGGTTCTTTGGAGGCTGAATAGGCCCACAGCATCACTACTCAGTTTTATTCAACCAGAGAAAAGTTCCCGTCCTCCAGTAGAGCTTTACAGACTCCCCATGTTTACATTTGTGATAGCAGAACAGAATCAGTCCCAGTTGGCATTTAGAGAGCATCTAATGGTTGTTATGGTAACTTGGTGTCCGCATGGTACCGCTACTTTAACAGCAGTTCTCCTCTTTAACCTCCTCACTGCATCTGCAGGCTAGATAAACTCCCATCCTGTTGTTTTAAACTTGCTTTCCAGCGTGGGCGAGTTAAATCTCGTAGTTATGCTTCTTCAGTCCTTCAGTAACTCATTAAAGTCGTCAGGAAGCGGCCGTTCCAACCGTTGCATTTTGAGGGAATAAATTGAATGTGTTTGGTCGTTTATCATTGGGGCAGGTGGTGTGAAAGGTTCCAAGCA
>NW_015150859.1:484983-487904 GCF_000732505.1 Cyprinodon variegatus
TTGTATAATACATACACATATATATATGACACTCCCCAGCGCATATGTTTGTATAATTGCTTGTTTTTTTTCTCCTAACTGTACTTGTTTATTGTGACATACCCCCTGGCATATTTATTTGTTTGTTTGTTTGTTTATATATTGTTGTGTGACTTTAAGTGAAAAAAAAAAAAAAAGTTAACGATCTACTCGTATGTCTTAAAAGCCTAGCTTTATTTTGAAAAGTCCTCGCGGAAACATGGTTTTATAATGAGACGGGGCTTTTATTTTGTAGCAGTAACCGGAAGTGGATAGAGTTGCGCGGTGGTGACGGACAGCAGTGCGTGTTTTCTGTTCCCTGGGGCTGTGCTGTTTTCAACGGGACTCAGTGGCCCCGCTATGGTCGCCTGACCCGAGCTGAAACTCCATCCGTCCGCTTCCATCTTTCTCCAAAACCTTCGCTCCAACTTTTCGGGGGTAAACTTTTTTTTTTTGGGGACTTTTGCCTCAGTTTTATGTTCAGAAACAAGGATGCAACCCCCACCGCGAAAGGTGAGACACTTTTCCCCATTTTTTTTTTCTTTTCGCCGTTGTAGCCTCCTAAGCTAACGTTACTTCGACAAAGTGCTGCATATTTAATGCTTTGAAATGTTCGCTTTGTTGCTGCTCGCCTTGTTCACACGATGGATTTCTACTCGCAAACTGTCTGTTTCCAGTCAGAAGTTGTAATTTGTAAACGTTTTAATCGGTTGAAAACAAAATAAAACCGTTAAAGCACCTTTAAGTGCTGCATTTGTCCCGTTTTTCGGGGCTCATCAAACGTGCTCCCTTCGCTTTGAAACTGAAAAACGGTTCTGCTGGAGATCTGGAACTAAACATAAGTCGTATTTATGAACTTTAATGCATAACTGGGATGTCCTGTTTAGTCATAAAACAACTTTATTCGTCAAAAAAATTGTTTTCTTGCATTAATTAACCAAATAGAAACATATTCTATCACGTCTGACAAGTTTTCTATGTTGTAGGAAAGGTAATTGCATTAAATTTGTTTTAAAAAATAGAATATTTGTAGTTTTTTTCAGAAGTATGAAGGCGCACAGGCTATTTGAAGCAGAAAATACCCAAAGGAAAAAGGCTTAAAAACAAAAATCCCTGCAGAAATCAGTTTCTGTGCAAAACTATGTGGACTTAGGATCACATTTCAGCTGCACAGACCTTTTCTGTCTCACTGCTCCTGGAAAACATGTTTCACTTCATTTCAGGATCATGCATCTATATTTATTTAAAGTATGACTGTTTATATATAGTTTTTGTATTTCTGTTTGTGGACTTGTGCACGAATGTAAAAACAAAAGACAGTGACAGTTGTGCTTGTATTAAGTTTTTTTTTTCCTATAGTAACTGTCACTGAGCAGATTTGCATGGAAAGTAAAACAAGTTATTTTTATACTTATTAAGCTTTTCTTTGCAGGATTTCTATGTCATTCTAGTTTTGATGGATCTTTTTAATTCATAGATGTTTTTGGCATTTTTTTCCTGCTGTGTGGGTCAAATCAAGGAAATCTAGACCGATTTCCACATCATTTAAACTGGTCTGATCACATTTTCTGTGCAAATGTTTTAGGAAAGTTACTTTTAGCGTTTCTCTCCTCAGTAGCTGGTGCAAGTGTTTAGTTGTAAATATTTAACTTGAGTGCAGCTTTCAGAGCAGCTGCTGATAAGCTCTGATCTGTGTTTGCTGTCAGAAAGATTCCTCCTCATATAATAATAAATATTTCTGTATTTAAGGACAGAAAAGAAAAAGAAACATAAGTTTGGAAGCTTCTTTCTTACTGCATCCTTACAGGTTATTTAATGTGTAGGAACTAGAGCTGCAGCTAACCAGTATTTTTAATTAATTATGATGGAAAAAGCTCCTTAAAGAAGATTCTAAACTGAATTTAAATTAGGTGAAGCTAAAACTAAACCACCTGATGAGATTATTATGAAAATAAAAAAAGTGTGTTTTTTATCTTGAATGCAAAATGGTAATACATGTTTTTTTTATTATATTTTAAAATTTATTATTGGGCTAATAGATGAATCTGTTGATTAATTAATAATGGTTAATCAGCAGATAGCAAAAGGTTCCTTAAAGAAGATTTATTTTTACTTTTACATAATTTAAACCAGGTGAAGCTAAAACTTTTCCACTTAGATTATATTGACAGAAAACTTAAAAAAAAAAAGAAAAATTCAATGCAAAATATTTATAAATATTTTTATTTTTACAATTTTGGCACAGTTACTGCTTTAAGTGGGTCGCTCTATCAGCTAAAGGCTTGTTTTATAGTCTCTATACTCCATTTAACGATTCATTGATTATTAACACGAACACAACCACCTGTGGATCCAACACTATTGACACGTACTTCTCAACTATAGATTTATATAATCTCTTTTATCTGCTATTACCTGTCATTATTTATCCTGTATTATAACCCAGCTAATATATAGGGCTGCAAATGATTATTTTGCCAATCAATGAATCAGTTTATTATTTTTTTCGATTAAAAATCAAATAGCTAAAGGTTCTTTAAAGAAGACTTTTTGTGAAATAAAACCAGATGAAACTAAAACTTATCTGCTTGACGAGTTCTGGATAGATAATATTGACAGAAGAAGATTTTTATCTTAAATGTAAAACATTTACATATTTCACTCACAATTTTGGTATAATTCCTGCTCTAAGTGGGTCGCTCTGTCAGCTAAATGCATGTTTTTGAGTCTCTATATTCTAGCTGATCATTAATCGATTACTAAATTAGTTAATGATGATTTCCCAATTAATCTGATTAATTGTTTCAGCCCTACTAATAGGGGTGTAAATAATAATCGTTTTGTATCGATGCATCGACCCAAAAGCTGACGATCCGATGCATCGACACGTCCGCAAGATAATC
>NW_015150859.1:490957-492292 GCF_000732505.1 Cyprinodon variegatus
CGGACGCTCCCCAGGGCTTTACCGTATTACAGGAGAAGAGGCGCAAGTGAAGTTAGAAACCTTTGTCGGACAACATGCAGTAATTTATAAATGTTTTAAATCAGGTTAGGTCCGGGTTAGCCAGCAGGTTGGACTGGATCTGGACTCTGGTCCGCTAATCCGTGACCTCTGCTATAGAGCATCGCTCTGCACCACCCAGCTGTGGTCGCCTTACAGACAGCTTGGCTGCAGAAGCTGCATGTTGTGTACAATGATGCAATCAGAGTCCTCCTTAAAATACCCAGAGTCGGTTTGATATGTTAGGTTTATAGAGCCGCAGAGGGTCATGTAAGTTTGTGGTTTATGGGTTTGAATGTTTTTTGATTTGATACAATGACCTAGCCTTTCAGAGCACACCAACTGTATCATGAAGATGTCAGATCCTCATTTCTGCATGGGAACAAGAACTGAAAAGAGGGCAGTAGATTATACTCTGCTGGTTGTGAGGGTGATGATGAGTTGAAAAGGTCACAAGATTTTATCTGAACAGGATCAAAATGATTATTCACAGGAAAAAAATAACACATACCTTCTATATGAAGGAAAGAAAATAGTTTTTGCATTATCTTTTTTTTTGTTGTTCATTATATTGATTTGCTCTGTTATTGTTTAGAGCTAATATCTCAATTATCTAAATTTCTCTTTCCTATTCTGTTGGAGCTTTATTATTTGATTTTATGCAAACAAAACACTTAAAGATGACTTCTTAGTTTCGACACTAAGGGCTGCCATTGGCTGCTCCATGAATTTAATAATGTTGACTTGCAATAAAAGTCGGGTCCATTAATACCGTATATACATTTCCGGCCCCTAATTGATACAAACAATGCTGTTATTTTAAAATCCATCATTCGGACCTTTTGCTTTCTTCTTCATACCGTTTAGTCCTCCTTCTAAAACCATAAAGCTTCTGAGCTTACCTTTATGGGTGCTTTATAAATGATTTATTTTAAAATATTTTATTTTTATGTTTAAAAAAGTCTATTATTTATATGAAATATTTTGTCTCAGGTATTTAATCAGGGTTTCTGCGGGTTATTAAATTATTATTTTTTAAATTAAGGCCTTAATTGGCATTAAAATGCTTTATTTAAATAAAAAAATACATTTATAAAAACAGTTTCGTCAGACATATAAGGTATAACTGGTTCCGCGTGTTTGAGCTGAAGTGATTCCGGTTTATTATAAAGCCGTATGTTTGTAAAATAAGCTGCAAAATTGGCTGAAAAACGAGGAATTCAGGACATGGCCGTGTTTGTGTATATATATATATATATATATATATATATATATATA
>NW_015150859.1:493219-495290 GCF_000732505.1 Cyprinodon variegatus
GGCCAGTTAGTTATACGTCAGCCTGAACATATAAATTACGCTAATCATATATCAAAAACATTGAATTCCGTCCCAGTGTTCACGGGGATGGACGTCTGTGTCTTCGGCAGGCGTAGAGCTAACAGAACTGGCAGCGTTGCGAGGCAAGGGCTCAAACATGTACGGCTGTAAAGGCTGATTTATACTCAAAAACCAGGTCGTCTGCGTAGGTGTCACGGTGATTGCAGAGACGTCACCCCCACTCTTCCGCAGACACTCTGTTTTGGTAATTTTGACTTATGAACTGTAGTTTTTTCCTAATATGGCAGATTGCTGCACACTTCACTGGATATTGTATTTATCTATCTACCCACCTATCTGTTTAGTTTTATTATTATGGCAATAACTTTAAAATTCCAGTGCAAATATGTTACTGTTATCTTTTTTACAATAGACTGAATATTTCTTTTCAGCTTTTATTTACGCTGCTTCTGCGTGCATGAGACTGAATGGCCCGCTGTGTTTTTTCCAGCATAAGCAGAGGACAGCGCATTCTCTACCGCGCTGAAGTACGTTTCAGGTTGAATGTTGGATATTCAAGCAGCTGCACTTGCTCACGGTTGATCCGATTCAGGATCTCTGATTTCGGCCGTCTCTCCTAGAGCTGTCGTGCCCTGTTCTCTGTGTGTCTCTTTAAAATGTGAGATCAGCCGTGAGCTGGATGCTGATGACTCCACAGAGCTGGAATATCCAGTTGGAATCCAACTTTCCTGCAGTGGAGAATACGCTGCTGCTCAATAACTGCTGTGCAATATGCAGAGATAAATGAAAGATGCTGAACCAGGAGCCTTTTCTCTCGTTTCAAGGTAACATAGCTGTTTTCTGTACAGATCAGTTATCAGCTGATTGCTCCATTGGCGGTACAGCGTTTTAAATTCACTCTGATAACAGACCTGGCGACTCTGATCACTCTGATCAGACCAAGAACCTAAAATTATCCTCCTTAGACCAAGATCCATCTTCAGTACTACAACACTATATGATACATATAGTAAATATTGGTTATCAACCATAGTCCAGCTATTAGATATTGATATTACCGCACTGGTTCATCCTTATTTTACATATGCAGCTCAATCTTGTTTTCTAGTTGCTACCTGCAGACAAAGTGTGCAGAGATTTCACTAAAAGAATGGTCCTAATCAAAGCGAATTTGGTCATATGGACTCTAGTCAACATTTCTTCCCCTTTTGTTTTTCTTCTTTTTGTCATAAATAGCTGATTAAAATCAGCTAAATTGAACTTTTAGAGGAAGATCCTATATAAATATTTCCTTTCTGATCCACGGTGTGCTTCAGTTCTGGTCAGGAGCCCAGTTAACATGTTACTTTGGGTTTAATAAAGCTTTTTTTCCCCGATTGAATTGAAAGTGTCAGCAGGTGATCATTGTAACTGAATGAAGATTTTATTTTAAGACATCCGATAATGCTATGTTTAGACCACAGAGGCAGCAGAAGCAGCTAGTTTACATTCAGAAGCAGCACCTGCGGAAGTTGGACAAATTGGAAGATTAGCTGCTGGACGCGCCGCATCAACCAATCAGAGAAGCTGAACTGGGAGCTGGCAGGGAGACAGACACAGCACTGCTGATGCAGAGCGCTATGATCACTCCTCTGAAACTGTTTATTAACACCTACATTAACTTAAAATGTAGAAACCTGCAAAATATGTTTGATTATTCTGGTGCCTGCAGTTTGGATTACTTACTTGAAAAATGCCTTCCAGCCGCTGCAAACAGTAGCAGAAAACCGCCAAGAGGCAACCGGGCCAGAGGCTGCTGTTGAACGGGATTCCCAGTGACGGCGCACCGCCGGTGTGCGGGGGTCTGAGCGGCTCCGCTCTGAGCGAAATGATATTTGAAGGCAGGATGGTAATCTGGATGAACTGACTGCACAGATTAAGTTTTCAGGTCGACTTTCTCACTTAAAAACATATTAAAACTACTTTTTACCTAGCCTGATGTAGTCCTACTCAATTCTAGTCAGAATGAGTCTGATACTGCTCCATAGAGCTGTGATTATGGGGCGTGTTT
>NW_015150859.1:495502-497115 GCF_000732505.1 Cyprinodon variegatus
AAGCAGCACCTGCGGAAGTTGGACAAATTGGAAGTTTAGCTGCTGGACGCGCCGCATCAACCAATCAGAGAAGCTGATCTGGGAGCTGGCAGGGAGACAGACACAGCACTGCTGATGCAGAGCGCTATGATCACTCCTCTGAAACAGTTTATTAACGCCTAAATTAACTTGAAATTTAGAAACCTGCAAAATATGTTTCGATTATTCTGGTGCCTGCAGTTTGGATTACTTACTTGAAAAACGCCTTCCAGCCGCTGCAAACAGTAGCAGAAAACCGCCAAGAGGCAACCAGGCCAGAGGCTGCTGTTGAACGGGATTCCCAGTGACGCGCACCGCCGGTGTGCGTGGGTCTGAGCGGCTCCGCTCTGAGCGAAATGATATTTGAAGGCAGGATGGTAATCTTGAAGTTTTCAGGTCGACTTTCTCACTTAAAAACATATTAAAACTAATTTTTACCCACTGATCACAGCAAATATAGCTGCCATTGTTACAGGCAAAGAAAGGATAGGGTAAGTCTGCATCAGACCCACTTTTCGACTGAGCAGCTAGAGCAGCAAAGATGCTTCAGCCGTGCATGAAATGATCTTAAAATGTACTTTTATAGAACTTCAGGAATGAGAACTTTTAAATTAATACTCTGAGCTCTGTGAGCGCTAACCTGAAAGCGTGGATGCTGGGACAACTGTCAATCTCAAGAACAGACAAGTCTGCTCTGTTGCATTCTAGGTAAAAATGGAGGGGCGAGAACTAGGCCTGTCACGATAACAAATTTTGCAGAAAGATTAATTGTCTTAAAAATTATTGCGATAAACGATATTGTTTGAAGACCTTTTTACATTGATTTAATGGAAATGAGGTAATACTGCATGCATTTTCCTGCCAAAGATAAACACGCTTTATTTTCAACAGAACACTTAACACTGGAACTGGTTAACAAAATAAAACGAGAAATAAAAATCAAATGGACTCTCAGTCTCTGTTAACTAAAAATAAACTTGAATAAAAACTAAACATGTATATAAAACTAAAAACGTATATACAAAATATCACGTTGGTGATATGTATGTTTTCTTGGGAGTTCATCCTATCTATCAAATGTCTGGAGCATTTTTCGAAATGCCGGCTTTTCAACAATATTAAGTGGGAGCATCTCTTTAGCAATTAAATGAACTACGCTGTCTGTGAGTGCGTGGCTGCGCACCATTTTACGCCATCCTTTTTGTATGCTGCCTGTCGATTAATTGCTTCAGTGATGGTGGACTGTCGCAAACTTGAAGACGCAGACAGGCCACCGCTTGTACTTTTTGTTTCCAGCTGGAGAAACTTTGCTGGGTGGTTGTGCTTTAGGTGCATGTGTAGGTTGGTTGTATTGCTGCTCTCAGTTGCTACTGTTTTATGACAAATGCGACATGCTGGCTCGCATAGGTTCAGCGGTTCGCCTCTGTCATTTGGTTGGAATCCGAAATACTCCTACACTACGGCTGTTGCGCTCGGCTTTCAAACCAGTTCCATTTCAAGCTTTTTCCCCCCAACATAAGATGTGGGTTGTTTTTTTTTTTACCTCGCTAACTCCTCACGGGGCTCTAAAGCTGCAGAAGTACAAAATGATGCGC
>NW_015150859.1:498392-500213 GCF_000732505.1 Cyprinodon variegatus
CATCAGCAAAAAGTCCCCTGAGAACAGCTGTTTTTTTGTTAACTAGAAAGTGCCAATTTGTTTGTTCATCTAACAGTGAAGATGTCAGAAGCCCTTTGGTCAGAGATGAATGAGGTGAGCTTGCAGGTGGAGCTGTGGTTAGTTCTTATACCCCCTTTTCTGTCAGCCTACTGTCGTAAAAACGCGTAGTCAGGATTTTTTTGAGAGATAGATTGAAAAATTACGTTAGATTTGTACAGTGTATCTCACTTTTTTGACCTTAACCTTACAAAGGCAGGGTAGATTGGTTTGATCTCAAGATTTTAATCCAATACTTGTATATTTAGGTTATGTAAAAACCCAGTGATTAGCAACCTTTGTCTTTGGAAATATAAAAATCAAAGCCAAATAGGCTTGGAATTTCAGCATCCGGATCTTTAAACCTACGCAGGCAGATTCAGCGCCGGCTTCATGTGTCTGCATTTTTTTAAAGAAGGCTGAAAACCCCAAAAGATGTGGTTATGTTCTGTGCCTCGGTGTTGGGTCGAACCGACAATCTCTGGCTCCTCGTTTCCTGTCTGTGGCCGACGCTGGAGCTCCAGCCCCCCTAACAGCTGGACGTTAAGGTTATAGAGAGCCGCCAGATGTTGAATTGTTCTCTGTTGGAGGTCCTGTAACTTCGCAATGTTCAACTCTACTGACACACAAGGGGGGTAGGGGTCACTGGCTGATCAGGGACGAGAAATGATTCAGCACGCTGGAAACTGCCAACGGTTGTCAGCAAAAGCTGTGCATGAGAAAATGGCAGGAAGCAGGGGGGGTCGGTGGAAAAGAGGGAGCGTTGGAAATGCAGCAGAGAGGAAGAGGCGGAAGCTCCCAGGAAGTACGCCAGATTGTTTAGAGTCAGGGTGGAGCATGGCAGCCAAGTCTCGACATGTTTAATGACTTAATGATGATTTTGCTGCAGGAGTTTTTCCCAGGGCACTGACCTTGCTTCTTTTCTTAGACGTTTGCATAAGCCTCACTCGAATTGTCATTATCCTGTTTACATTTGTGGTCTAAACAAACCAGGAAAGGTTTGAAGTCGGGATTAAAAGTGCTTTCGTATCTTTGATTATTCTGCACAGTTTCTGTCTAAATTTGGGAATTAAACCAGATGAAAATGCTCATCTGTTAAAAGCAAATTAAGATTGCTGGAGTTTAATCCAAGTAGTTAAAAATGTCCAAATTAAATCTGACTGGTTTTACTGCAGATGTTTTACGGACATTATTAGAATCAGACCAGCTAACGAGGAAAGGGGATAACCTGTGGTTAATGTGGGAAGAATTTAAAGCACTGTTAGATTCTTTTATTTATTCTCCTGCTGCAGCTATCTTTAATTTTAATAGGTGGCTGATTCATAGATTTGTCCTTCTGTCTAGAGATGAATAAAGACATATGAAGACATATGAATGAAGANCTAATCTTTCATTTATTTATATTTTTTAGAAAATAATTATTGGAAGAGGACAGGAAACATACCACTCTAGAGTCAGGAAAGCATAGAATATGATGTGTGTGTGTATATATAGTGAGGAAAAAGTTCCAAAAGTTGTCCCACTTAGGAATCATGATTTTTTTTATTTATTTTTTTTTTTTTACAAATTTTTTGACCTTGCTGACCCTGGAATTGCAAATAAAAGGCTACCATACCAAATGTTAACATTCATATTGTCATATCTTCAAATATTCCGTAAAAATTCAAAAAATATCCACTGGACTTGGTTTCCAAGATTTGAAGACGTTTCGCCAAAGCTTTCCAGGAAGATTTCTTTGTAAGCATGTCTGGAAGAGACAATTGA
>NW_015150859.1:500594-504648 GCF_000732505.1 Cyprinodon variegatus
AAAATACGGTATCTATTTATTTGTATGATTCTGCTGCAAATAGGTATTTGAACATTTCAGAAGATGAATGTTAGCATTTGGTACAGTAGCCTTTAATTTTAAATTCCAGAGGTCAAACTTTTCCTGTAGTTTTTTATTTGCAAACTCTGCAAAAAAAGGTGCATCTAGTTTAGGATAATAAATGGATTGAAGGGGGACATTTTGAAGGCAGACTAACAGGTAATTGAGGGTCAGAATTCTAGCTGATAGACTGGTGTTCAAATACTTATTTGCAGCTGGATCATACAAATAAATAGTAAATAATTAATAAATTCTGACTTCTGGATCTTTAGTTTTTTTTGAGACTATGTGTTTCAAAGTGGACATACAGCAACGATGACAATTTCAGACCCTCCATAATTCCTAAGTGAGAATTATGGAGGGCCTGATTGATATATAACACTTTTTAGATTGAATTATAGTTAAAATATATAACTTAGGACTTTTTTATTGTTCATAGCTGCTGACAGAAGCCTCAGATGAGCTCTGAACATAAGAAATAAAGGGTACAGTAATTAAAATAACTAGTTGTCTTAAAATTTCCCCAAAATATGGGAAACCACTAGTCCTCTCTTAATAAAGATTTTGCTGGACCAGATATTGTTGCAAAAAAACTGGAAAAGTATATTAAGTAAAATCCTTTTTAAAGATCCATAAACTTAAGTTTGTCACCAACACACAAACTGAAAAGGTTTTTGAATATATTAAATAAAAACAAACCAACCAACAATAATAGATAAAAAAAAAATGCACCAGTTTAAAAACAAAGATCAATAAAATAGAAATAATAACTCCATGTGACTCAGCCTTCATCTCCTTCATTAAGGTTGTCATTTTTTTAGCTGCTGTACAGCTGTGGCCGTTTATGGCAGTTCACAACAGCTGTCAAGTTTGCATCACTTTTATTATACCTTTTTTTTTGTTTTTTATGCTTTCCTTTCCACTAAATTCAAGAGCAGAAGCGAACCACATAGTCTGCAGGTGAGCATCATTAGATTAGCCCTTTTTGGGTTTGGTTTGGATGATTAAACGCCCCAGTGATGGA
The DNA here is from genome assembly GCF_000732505.1 of Cyprinodon variegatus. Lineage (NCBI taxonomy): Eukaryota > Metazoa > Chordata > Actinopteri > Cyprinodontiformes > Cyprinodontidae > Cyprinodon > Cyprinodon variegatus. The sequence continues at coordinate 501,679 of NW_015150859.1, forward strand.
AGATTGGCAGGAAGTATTAAACCACCCACTGGTTATAGTTTTTTTTAGCTGGGAAACTTGCATGGGGTGATTGTGTTCTAGGTGCAGCTGCAAGTTTATTGCATTGCTGCTTTTAGTTGCTCCTGCCTAACAACAAATGCGACACACCAGCTTTTCCAGGCTGGACACGGCGATTTGGCTGAAATCCTAAATCATCCACTGTGCCGTTGTTTCATTTGCTTTGGAAACCAATTCCATCTTTCAAAATCTCATTGCACAACAGTATGAGTCCATTTATCTGGCGAATATCTGACCATTAATTAACTCCTTCCAAAGCTGAAGAAACAAGAAGGAAGAGTTGAGTGGATATCGAAGCGCCACATTGAAACGTTTTTCCATTCATTTTTAGTAGAAAGAGATAAAAAATAAAATAATGATGCAAATGGAATTTACCCAGCTCACTGAAATTTTTGATGTGAATAGTCTTGTAATTGTTTTATCGTAACAGGCTTAGGCACCACTTCACCTTTTATTTCCATAGATGTAGTTTAACTTCAAAGGCTATTATATTATTTGAGGTTCAGATTAGAGTTTTCACTTTAGCTTCAATGTCTTGCAGTTTACATACTTCCAGCCTCCTCAGGTCTTTGTCTCAGTATGAAGACAAATTAATTGGCTTTTTTTTTAGCATCCAAAGCGTGTCTGAGTGCTTTTATTTATCCCAGCTTTGCTCTCTCCAATTTTTTCATTCTTCGTTTCTTACTGTATCCTTCTAAATAGGTATGTAATTTTAAAAAACCACATGACTGATTAGAAATACCTGGTAAATTCCAGATCTAAGGTTAAAGGTATAGTGGTGGAGGATGTTCTTTTTCTGGCTGGATCATCAAAATAAGTAGTCCTCCTAATTCTTAATCATTCTGGTGATATGTTTACGTAAGGTCAGCCTACGTGCTCGTCCCCATTCTCACTTACCTGTGGTCAGTCTGACATAGTGGAAAAATCGCAAATCTTATTTTGGAAAGTAAGCTTGTTTGAGTGATGCAAACTTTTAAACACAGCGCGCACGAGGAGAAATGGGCTTTTGCACGCCCTTGCACAGGTTTTAATAGGCGTTCCCTCTCTGTAGCGGGTACGGGGTTATGCATGTGCTTTTTTAAATTTTTTAAGTGGAGGACGGGTCGTTTGAAAAAATCGTGAAAATCCTCAAATATACCTTCAGTAGATCTAGATATCTCTGAACTTTCCAAAAAAGTTAAGAATCAATCCACTGGACTTTTTCAATTCAAAATGTCAGAAATAGTGTTGAGTTCCAGGCTTTGTAGAGTGGACCAAAAACAAAGCCTTATTTTGGCTTTTTTGGTCGACCCTATAAAGCCTGGACTCAACGCTATTTCTGACATTTTGATTTGGAAAAGGATGGGAAGAGAAACATCTTCAAAGTTGGAGACCAAGTCCAATGAATTTTTATTTTTATTTTTTTATTTATTTATTTAATTTAACTTTTTTGGAATGACTATTACCTGGATGACTAGGAATCTTCACCAGCATTTTTCTGAACTGTAAAACAAAGAAGCATAAAAATGTGTTTTGTGTTATGACATTTTTTTTTGTCTTTTTGCTTTTAGCTGTGACCTGAAAAAAAAAAAAGGTTTAGCTTATTTATTTATTTATTTTGAACAAATTTTTTTATTATTTTTCCAAATAATACAGTGTGTTACGAATGTACATGTGTATTTTTACACTTTTAAACATAAAATGCAAAACACAAACAACAGAGTGATTTCAAGAGTATGACAGGTAATGGTTCAGTTGGGGAGGGAAAAAAAAAATAAAATAAAAAGGTTTAGCTTATTTTTGTGGTGAAAATGTTTTTTTTAAACCTTAATGGAAATATTAGTTTACTTTTAGAACCTTTAAATAATACTTAAATTTGAAGGCCCCAAATATAGTGTAAATGCTAAGCTGTACAGCTTTCTGTCAAATGTTTTATGTTTAATTGTTCAGGATTGTGATTATAGTTTTTCTTTCTTTTCTGCAGAACGTTCAGTCAGAAGAGGGCAGCAATAGAGAAAGACTACGCCCAGGTAAAAAACCTTGTCGTTTTTTTCTTCACGCTAGTCCTGATGTTCGGTAACGCCACCACTGTTGTGCCTTGTCATTTATATGGCTAAAAATATCAATAATTCTTTTAACAATATGACCCCTTAAACACACCATCTGACAGCTGGGTTGAGGATGTGGCATTTAGAAAAAAAGGCTTTGTGGCCAGATAACTCATGAATGTCAACAAGCCACAGAAAAAACATCCGAACAGGGAGCTCCGTAGCTTCCTCTTCTGATCCAGTATCTCCCTTCCTCCTCGCTGTTTTTTTTTAATTCTCTCTTGCCCACCGCTTCCTGAAGACATAATTGAAATATTTGAAAATCCCCCTCTATCCTACTTGGCTGTGTTCTGGTTTTTCAGCTCTCTGAGGAATGTGTTCTAGTGCTGTAAAGAATGAGGGCATGTTTGTTGTTTTCATCCAAACAGACCTAAATGTTTGCTTTCTCTAAGACATTTAGTGTTTTGGGGGATTATTCTCAAAGTCCAGCAAGTGTTTAATTTTGCTAATAGTTCTAATTTTCTGTTAATATCCATGCTTTGTACATTAAATTCAGTCAGTATTTGGACAGGCCATCAATTCTTGATCTGCATTCACACCCACTTCAAAAAAGGTAAAGGGAGCAAGTGATTTATATCTCATCCCCAAGTGAAGACGGGGTTGGTAAATAATTGACATTCAAACAATGCATTTCATACGATTTGACTTGGGTTAATGAAGAAGAAATAAAGCAATTATGGAAATTTTGCTGGAGTTCAACAATCAGAACTTTTCTGTCGATTCCTGTTGCGTTGACCAATTGAACTGGATGTTATTGTGATGTAGGATGAAGAACTTTTTTTAAAGGAAAAGTCCGGTCATATTCAGAATTAAAACTTCTGAAAGT
>NW_015150859.1:504884-506965 GCF_000732505.1 Cyprinodon variegatus
AAGCCACCGTCCGCCATATTGGTACTCCCTAGTTAGACCAGTCGCAAAGTAAACAATATTTGCGCTACAGCATCAAACAATGATTTACTCATTTTGAGAGGGAACTGTAACGTTCTTGGTTCTGTTGTTTTTCTCTAGGTTTTCAGTTTCAAGTTCAAGTCAGAATTCAGAGAAAAAAGTCAGAATTCTGAGAAAAAAGTCAGAATTCTGACTTTTTTCTCAGAATTCTGACTTTTTTCCCAAACTAAACTGAAATAAAATTTAAAAATCAGTTAACTTTTTTTTTTCCACTGGCCCTAATCCTCTTCCGTACCCTTCCTTCAACTGAGCGTGCGTATGTTTTTACTCTGACTCCATCCTTTTACTGAATTACAGGGTCTGACCAGGAGATGGCGCTTTTCTTTAGATCTTAATGTCCACAAATAATGACAGAAAGAATATTTTAGTACAAAGATTGATGTTTAAAAAGGAATTGAAGGGGACCAGCCAGGGACCCATCAAGGAAAGTGGGGAAATGCTGAATTGTTACTACAATAGCATCACTGTTGACAAAACCTGAGGGTAAAACTGAAAGTTCTGACCAGCCTGAATGCACGATTCAACAGATCTGACCTGCTATGTTTTCCTGCTGACAGCCAGAACATTGCTGATAAAGATTTTTGCAGACACTGCTGTAAATTCAGAGGCTCACCAGCGACGTCTCACAGAGCAGCTTGATGGAGATCCTTTGTCACATATTTACAGTTAATCTGATGTTATGGATCTGCACTTTGTTTCAAGTAATGGACATTTTTATTATTTGTTTTGCTGATGGTATAATAATTTGAGGATTGAAGAGGTTTTTTAGTTGTCAGTCTGAGATTCATTCAGCCTGTTAATTTTCTTTTTATAAAATTTGATGGAGCGAACAACTTAACTGTTTTCTAGATGATCCATTATCGGTCTTTTTTTTTTTTTCCATCTGCGAAGAGGTGAAGGTTTTTATTGCGTTAACTATAGGATTAAAATGTCTGAGCGGTTGGTTACATCTGTGATCAATTAAACAGCGGCTGCCAGTGATTGAATCAAAGTGGGTCAGACTCTCTGGAACAGTTTGCTCTCTTTAGCGACCCTCCTCTTTTCAAATCTGGTCTCTGAAAGGGTATTTTCCTTGGTCTCTTACACCTGCGGGCAGCTTCGGCCATTAGGCGATTGCTATTCACATCACACGGTGTGGTTAAGAAGCCCTCCTCTGTGTAGCCCTTCCTCTGCCATCCTCGCCTCCCATCACACTATTCAAGGGTGTCCATTAGGCCGGCTCAGTCGCTGACTGTCTCTATCTGAGCCCACAGTGGTCGCATCTGTCGCAACTTTAAAGTTTTGGCACTGTGATCACCAAGATCAATGAGTTCATGCCCCCACCTCTCCTCCTTCAGGACCACATAAACGGGGTCTGTCTTTTTTAATTAAAGGGTGGATAGATGAGGAATTGTTAGTCCTTGAAACAACATTTGTTTCCTTTAAAGAATGTAAAATCATTAAGAAACCCTGCTTCTATTTAGAGACCAACCAATACATTGTGCCTTTGGTACGCTAAACCTCAGATTCCCGTTCAGTTTTATTTTTGGTTGCAAGGCTTGGCATCATTACCAGATGAATATATCTTTTATCAACTATTTCTTTCTGACCAGTTACTCTTCTTAAGAGCACATTTATGTTTCTAGAATAATTACCTTCCTTCTCTATGATTATTAAACTAACAAGGTTTCCAAAACTTCAAAACAGGCCTCAGGCTCAATGTTACCCTGAAACCGAATACTTTTTTAACAGATATTATCAGTTTAGCAAACATTACACATGCAACGATAAACAAAAATCCTTGTCTGGTATGTGCCTTTAAATTAAAGTCACAGTTGGTGCATGTCAGTCCACAGAAATAAAAAAATAATTCCTAAATATATTTATTGCTTTATTCAACAGCTAACAAAGTACATTTCAGTGAATAGTTTAGAGCTGAGGTCACTAATAAATAAAATAAAAAATCAGTGGGTTCTGAAAAAAGAAAGTCATCAACCAGTAAAGTTCCAAAGTAGGGATGGAAC
>NW_015150859.1:507275-509203 GCF_000732505.1 Cyprinodon variegatus
CGTGATATTTTGCAAATTCTTGTGAGATTTTGTTAGTAAAATAGATCGATACCGCGTCAATATATCAACATATAAAAATATGGCGACATTTGGTGAACTTTCGGGGGATTTCGTAGCATAACGATGACATATAGCAATATTTCATCTCAGGTATCCTCAGCACAAAAAGAAACCATTTTTATTTGAACATTCACCAAAAAGTCGACTTAATTAGGCTAAGTCGACTCGCACCTGGGCAACTCGAAAGTTGCCCACTTCGGCTGAACCTAAGGACTGATCTCCTCCATGCCACCCAGCAATGATGTACTAATTCATTGACAAAGGAACCCTGATAAAGTATAGAGCACAGATACTGTATATTGCATAGAATTACTGGCAGTAGGCCCACATTTCTGTATTAAAATCCTTTTTTTGGTGTTGTTTCATATTGTAATTTTCTTAACTATAGAATTTGGGTTTTTAATTAGCTGTAAACCCAAATAATCAAAACAAAAAATTTGGTTTCTGTGGAATAAAGGAGACTCCTTGAATTAATCTTTTCAATGACTTTCTGAGGTCTTGATCTGTTTCCACATTTAGGAAGTTTGATATGATTTCTGCGATGTCGGTACTGCTGCTGAAGCTCCTCAGAAATGTAATTAGCACGCAGAGCTGTAGTAAGTAGTTCGGCATCCATTCTTTGCCAGCTTTGTGAGTCAACTGTCATGGTTGCTAGGCGACAATGTTTGCCGGGTGTGTCAGAGAAGCGTCAACCTGTTTAAATCTATAGCTGAACTCTTCCGGCCTCCTTATTTTCACGGCCTTTGAAGGACCCGGTCTACCTGGACTGGGTCCTTCGGAGGACGCAGACGGCGAAATTGAACACAGCCTGTTTAACTCCAGTCACACCAGGTGAAAGCTAAAGAGATGATTCACTATCAGGAATAAGGTCTGAATGCAGATTAGTGGCAAATGAAAGTAGGTGTACTATGTGTTTATGCATTTTAAAACCCAGTTGGACTGTTTTAATTAACCTTTGTGCCCAGCTGCTTTTAACCAGTTTGAGTTGGTGACTTTCAGTTTTAACGATATCCCTATCTTTAGATAGAGTTCCTTCTTGTTTACTTATGACCCTTTTAAAACTGTTGAGTCATATAATCTGTTATCGACTGAGCTGTCTGCCAGCTGCCTTTAGGTTTGTTGTGGTGCAGCCGTTCTGCAAGAACAAACATTTAGACCCTTCAATCCCGTCTCTGACTTTAAGTTTGTCACAAAGCCGCCAGTTTTTAACCAATTAAAAAGGTTAAAAAGGGAACTAGATTTCTGAAAAGTTTAAATCTAGCGTTTACAAGTACCGCATCATTGAAACAAAAGCTATAAGGGTTTTTAATCAGGTAATTTTAACTGTTTGTTGTTGGACCCTTGTTATTTTGGTCAATAAAAATGTGAAATTCTTCAAAGCCAGCATTCGACCCTCTTAGCAATATTAAGACTTGGATGAATGCAAGTCACCTCCATTTGTACAACAGTGAAACTGAAGTCATGTTATATGGATTTACAGACCTTTTCTCCACCATCTTGAGCCTTTCTTGTTGTACAGTTGTTCTTTATTTAGGAATCCTACCTGAGAGTTGATTCCACTTCAACACCACACATCAAACCAAAGACACTTCATGGATTCCTGCTCTATTAGTTGCAACACTCTTCACCAAAGTCACAGGAAGATCGAAGCAAGAGCATCCCAAGAACAGATAACAGTTATAACAGTTTTCATAAAAGGAGGTTTTTGCTAGTAAACAGTTGGGGTGTAAATCACATCCATCATGGCGATTCGATTCAGTATCGATATCCTGGCCCAACGATTCGATTATTTTCAATACTCAAGAATACACCATGATACGATTCAATTAATCGGTTAATTTATTTTCTTTTTTTTACACCTTACAGGC
>NW_015150859.1:511389-518102 GCF_000732505.1 Cyprinodon variegatus
AGTTTGAATTTTGAAAGGTTGAATTTTTTTATATGCAGATTTTTTTAACACTGAAAAATTAAACTGAAAAATAAATATTGAAAATGTAATCACTTTGAAATAGTAATGTGAATTTTTAGCTTGAAGAAAAAATAACAAATGAAATTTCAACTGTGTGGAAATAATGACAATTAACTTCTTTTTAGGTCAAAAATGTGTTCTGAATATATTTCAACACTGAAACAGTAAGTACAAACATACAACATTTAAATTTCAGTGGAATTTTTAATTTAAATCCCAGCGACACAGATTTACTTCCATACTGATCTCCCCTATGCCAACCAGCAGTGATGCAGTAGTTCATTAATAAAGGAACCCTGATAGAGCACAGACACCGTATATATTATAAAGAATTACTGGCGATAGTCAACATTTCTGAGTTAAAATCCCTTTTTTGGTGTTGTTTAATATTGTAATTTTTGGACCAACAGAATAATCAAAACTGATAAATCTGTTTCTGTAGAATAATGGAGACTCCTTGAATTAATCTTTTCAATGACTTTCTGAGGACTTGATCCGTCTCCACATTTAGGAATAAACATTGCGGTATTGAACTGTGGTGGTTTATACTTGCAACTTATTTTCTAACCTGCTTGTGTTGCAGGAAAAACTACCCTGTACAGCTTTTTCTTGGTCCAAATAAAACAAACCAGTCACTCCGCTCTTTGCCTTTAAGGCATGATAGAAGTTTTACTTAATTAAATTTATGAGGTTATTTAGGGTTTCCTAAAATGATGGAGGGGTTGGCGTTCATTGAAACACTATGAAACCTGATTTCAGAATTTCAGAACGGGCTGAAGAAGTATAAAATTCTGACCCAAGGTTTTTGTTTTTTGTTGTAGAAAGCCCCTTCTTAGGTTGTTGCACACTTATGCAATCATAATACGTTTGTACATGAGTTTTCTCTTCCTCCACTTATGAATTATTCTTGAATAGGAGTAAAAATAAACGTTAAACACCTTTGTTTACTTTTTTTCTTTCTAGGAACATGTTCTGTGTATGGAGGACTTATTTGGAGGGTACCGTCCAGGCCACCCAGTTCAGACTGGGCGCCTGCGAGAACTATAAAGTTCAGGTTGCAGATCCAGCCAAGATGGCACGACTACAGAAGGAGCAGCAGCTCAGGAAGGTAACTGCAGTCAATCAGACAAACCTGCACCAGTTTCATAGCCTGATAAACCAGAGTAAATGGGAGATGTTATTTAGTCTGGCCCCAATGAATAAGACATCGGAAGATTGTTGATGAGAAAAATCCGTTGTTTTTCAAACCATGTCTGTGCCTGTTGGCCAACGCTCTGACCAGTGAACTGACTGTGACGAAGGAAGCGCAACAGGAAGCTGGGGGGGAGTGTTAACAAACAGCCGGTCGGGAAAACGGCGAATACGTCATTATTAAAAACGAATGAGCGTAGAGCCTCTTCCTGCTGATGTTTCAGTGAAAACCCCAAGTCTAATCCTTCAAAAACTGATTCCAAAGCTGAGTTAAAAATCGCCATCAGAGCCAGCAGTCCTTCACACAAGACTACGCAGAGAGGGCCGCTGCAGACGGGCTGCGGTTAGCCCTGGATGCCGTTAGCTTCAGAGCTCCGCTGGTTGCCGCAGTCCTCTCAACTTAGGAAATAGTTTTTTTAATTACGCATTAAATCTGTAAATGGACCATATAGTGATGCTTTAAAGTATAATATTCTATTTTAAATGATCTTAAAACATACTTTTATTGAACAACAGGAACAGAAAATAACTTTTAGCTTTCAATGGAGCTCTCTATTGAAAGCTACTGTTGTGCTTTCTCCAGCGTTGCGCAGCTTTGTCGTCACGCCCTCAAAACCCCGCCCACTTTGCTCCCAGAAATTCAAAACTCATCCTTGCGTTGTGATTGGCCCACCAGCTTTAGGGCCTGGGGCATTGATCGATGTTAGACCAACTCGCAGGCAGAAATGATTTTGGCGGCTGGCGGGTGGGGCTAGTTTACTAGGCTACCAGTTTCATTCACTTCTGTCCTTTTTAATGTTTACAGCTGTTTGTCCTCTCAAACCACTTCAAACTTTAAAATAAATACCTTCCCATCTTTTCTTGAGGGAAACTTAAAATAAAGTTACATTTACTTTTAAATCTATTCGAATTTATGAAACAAATATACTCTGCAACTTTTTTAAAGATGATTCTAGAATGTTTTACGGTTTATAACGAAAGAAAATCTTCACAGAAATCCCCTTTCTTCCTTTGTCAACTTTTCTCACTAAAGATCACCCAGAACAAACCCACAGAGTCACAATGTTATTGTTCAGGATCTATTTCTGTCACCAGAGCTGTGCTGAAGAAGAATGAAACTGTGTCCCAGTGCTAAAAGCTTGTCTTCCAGATGTGTGGATGGTTTAATTTATAGAGTGTTAGAAAAGCCTAACTCTAACCGTTATACTTCATGATCTAATGCACTGACATTTAAAACACGATTTCCTGAAATAAAAATAAATGTAGTAATTTAGGGGGAAACCACAGCTAATAAAACCAGTGGAAAAAGAAGATTAAAGATGTGTTGATTACGGACAGAATCGGCACTAAAGCGCAGTTTAGTTGCTGTGAAATTTTCTGTCACCACTTGGTATATAAAGCAGCGACGTTTAGTGTTCCTCTTATGTTGATCTATTTATTGGAAGAAATGGGTTGCATAGATTTCTTTTTTTTTTCTACGAACCAAAATATAAAGCAGAATATCATGCGTTCAACATATTTGCTTTGATATAACTAAATTAGTGCCATCTGTCTGCAGGTAGCATCCAGCTGTTCTGATAAGGCCTCTGAGGTTTGACAGTAAGCAGTAATGAACCTGCCCACTGTTCCTACATGCTTCCTGCAGAATCAATGTCATCAGCTGGGTTTCCTTATTTAGCTCTTTACCAGTTGAATTATATGATCATTAAATATATATATTTTTTTATTAAATCCAATTGGATTCTATTTAAATAAATGGGTAGTATCTGGGTAAATCCCACCTGTTTTCCTGTGAAGTGACTTCAGGTGACCTTTGTTGTGAAAGGGTGGCCTTTACATTGACTTTATCATCTGCATTAAGTCATGATGTCATTTCCCTTATTCAGTTAAAGGAAAAGTCCGGTCAACAAAGAATAATGAATGTGTCGTTATCAGAGCGGAGCGCCGCGCAATTCCCGCTCCCCACTCGGGAGGATGTTCGCTCATTCGCTCAAAGTTGCGCCAGGAAGCTCGGCTCAAAAACCGCTCCACGCTCACCTTAATTTTTCTGCCGTTCCAGCAAAATCGCTCCACGCTCACTCAGATTTTCAAGAGAATGAATGTCCTGACATTTTTCTTTCCTGTAATGATGCCAGAGCCCTGGGACACACGGCGTTTGACCTAATGATGTGACCGATGCATGTGGATTGTCTTTTTAACTGGCTGTTAAATTATTAGACTAATACAGATTTATTTTGTTAATTTGTATACACGAATGTAAACAAAAAGAAATTTCATTTAAAAAAGCTCTAGATAATTTCATATTTTAAAGGAATAGTACACCCAAAACATGATTAGCCTTCATTTTCTACTCACCCCCATGCTGAACAACACTCTGGAGTACTTTTTTGATATCTCAAATGCATCTGGAGATCTGGGAGGCCGGCTTCCGTAGCGTCGTGAACGCGCATGTGCGCGCTTTCAGGAAATCCTATACACTACTGTTTATGCTCTAAAAACATTCTAAATGACTTCGTTTCGAGTAAATTCTGGATGCTACCCACTCAGGACACTTGGAATACATTGGACGAGCAGTATGGAGGAATATTGACACGTTTTTTGTGGACTTTTATGGACCTTTCTGCCTCGGGCGCCATAGACCTCCATTATTTGAATGTCAGCAGACAGCAAGAAGCCTCCCAGATCTCCAGATGCATTTGAGATACCAAAAAAGTACTCCAGAGTGTTGTTCAGCATGGGGGTGAGTAGAAAATGAAGGCTAATCATGTTTTGGGTGTACTATTCCTTTAAAGTGCAGCCTTGAAAAACATGAATTAATACATAAAAAATATATTATATTATTATTATATAATAGTAAAATTATGTCACTGTTTCCCAGCTGAGCGTAACACCTCGCTCCATTCATGTTGCCCCACGTTTCCTATTCAACTAATCTTTTGTTTTTCTAGACTACAGTAAAAAAGGTCACTTCGCATCCCATTACAAATGAGATAATAACGTATATTGCGATCCGTTTTCAAAAACAGGCTCTTACCAAAACAATCACTTAATTTAAACCCACTCTGGATTGTTAGTGTATAGTTAGTGTATGTTTTTATGATATTTTATCCCACTTTTTATCACATAATATGCAATCCTTGTCTCTGCGATTCCGTGGTAAAGTTGAAACATAGACTATAACAGTTTATAGACACAGACTACAGCATAGGCCTAGGTTTTAAGTCAAACATGAATTTAAATTAGGTCGGAGCGAACTGGAGCGGAGTGAAATCCTTGCTCCGGCCTTTGAATTGAAAACCGCTCTGCGCTCCACAATATTTCTTCCGCTCCGCTCACCTGCTCTGGTCATTATTTATACCTAAAACTAATATGTTCGTAGTGATTAAATAAACTTAGTGTTAATCAGTAAAAAAATAAAAACAGTATTTTTCGTCACTATCACAGTCTGGGAGCAGCCATTTTTGCCCAGATATATAAACCCCTCCCTCCTGCCATCTTCCAGCAGTGACGTCACGGTGCGGTAAGCCTAGCGCCATTCTCCCCGCTTTCCAAGCTAAATCAATGGGAACTACTAGACACATCTGCAATCAACAACAATTATTGAAGATTTCCAGAGGACTTCACCATTGAAATTCACCAGAGCTATAGTGAAACTGACAATGCCCACGTGCATGGCAGCTGGATGCTGGAATACATCGGGTAAAAGATGAAAAAATAAGAGTTATTCCACCTTTCTGATTCCTGATCCTCCACGGACGGGTTGGTCGTTGGATCGCCAACTTGAAGAGGGAGGATTTGCCATCGAACTTCTGGCCAGAGAAAAAACCCGTAATATGTAGCCAACATTTGGAAGAAGAATGTTTTCAAGATGACTTGGATAATAGCGCGTTGTGACAAACACCAGATACAGCACTGGGACTTGATCAACAGCCGATACCGCACCGTGACGTCACTAACCAGTAGGTGGCAGTAGTGTTCTTTACAAACATGGATGCCTCCAGTAAAGCACATTCAAATGAAAATTACTCTTAATTAAAAACACTTTTCATTTATTTAACAGTGTGTAATAATGTCACTCTTAAAGTACTTCAGAAGTTTGTATTCTGAATGTGACCGAACTTTTCCTTTAAATTCGATTCAGAAATACTTTATTAATCCCAAAGGGAAAATATATATTTTGCAGTAACTCATAGGGTCTTTGTAGTTGTTGTTTATGCCATGGGGTTCTTTGATTAAGCAGGAAATGATTAGCCGATTAGAGTTGATTGTAACTTAAATGAAGTGAAATACGCCTCCGTCTTTGATGCTTAACTCTCAGGATGTCTTGAATTCCCCATAACTTTCATAAATGACTGATTGAAAGTACTTCTGCTTTTTTACCAACCTGTTATGTTCAATTTGACCTTTAGCTCTTCTTTAAACATTCTTATTGGTTTGTTTTTAATTGTTTTGTTTATAGAGCTTTGATTCAACCCTGTTCTGTGGAAGGAAACCTTGATGAGCTGCCAAATGGGCAGGACCTGGGCTCAGGTTGCAGATTAGCCAAATCAGAATCTGAATCATAATGAGGAAAGACGTGATATTCAAATGTTCCCCATCCAGCCTGTCTAAGCTGGAGCCGACAGGGCTTGTTTCCAGATGTAAAAGCTGGTAAAGCAACACAGGGTGGTTCTACAAACGATCCACCCAGAGGGTCTGAAAGCAAAGGCCACACTTTTCAGATTGTCGTTTCTGTATTTCCTTTGTTTCAAAAGTGTGTCCTACTTGCATTGTTTGGTCTCTCACCTGAGTAATTATTAAACACATTAAAGTTCCAGTTTTTTTTTTTTCTTTCTTGTTTCCTGATCCCTCTGAGCCGACGCCGCTCAGCTGCTCTCCTGTTTCTGCTGGCCACGTTCCACTGCCCCCACCCTACAATGCTGCTCTTGTTTAGCCCTTGGCATTTAGGAGATGTCTTTATGCTTCCTGTATGCTGTACCCGCTGGTTTATCAGTTTTTAGTCAGTGCCTTTAGATAACAATATGGAGCATTTGCTTGTTTTGCATATTTTTCCAGGTGACACACCGCTGGAATAATAATTTGCATGTCTGTGACGTTCTCTGTTGTTTGTGTGGATCGTCCTCCAGTGCATTGAGCAGCTGACTGCGATCCAGGCGGAGCTGCAGGACTCGGTGAAGGAGCTGACCAAGAGCAGGAAGAAGTATCAGGAGGCTGAGACCATGGCGCAGGCTGTCCGAGAAAAGACTGAACTCGAGACTAAGTACGATCCAGATGTCCGTTTTCATCTTATCTGAATCCTTAGAATCTGACCCAAAGAAGGAAGTGTTGAATAAAACCAGTTTGACCTTTATTACTTACTGGAAGAAATTAATGTTGGAGAGCACCAAGATGCTTAAAGCAGGGGTTGACCTTAAAGGAATAGTACACTCAAAACATAATTAGCCTTCATTTTCTAATCAGCC
>NW_015150859.1:518632-523074 GCF_000732505.1 Cyprinodon variegatus
TTATGCCAATTTTCCTAATCCCTGACCGATAATTTTTAATCTAGGGTTATCTGGGTGGAGGGTAAAATAGCCTTGTTGTTGTTTTTTAGCCTGCCAAGTCGAAAAAAATGTGTCTGATTCGCGCCTGACAAAAATCCCCGGACAAAAATCATGCCATCTGGCGGAAAATCATGCGAGAATGTGTACAAAACAACAAAAATGGTGGCAGCAACGCTTGTGGGTCGTTTTCATCAAATGTCGGTGATTTTAAATTAATTTTGAGTGATAAATTTGTTTATTTTTTTTTGCGATCATTGCACTTGCCTGGCAGGCAAATGCAATGAAATTTGTACTCTCCCGACAATAAAAACTACTTGCCCCGGGCGATAGGGCGATGGTTAACATCGACCCCTGCTCTAAGCATGCAAAAACATCACTCTACAGAAGGGGGGGGCAGATGAAATTCCTGTTTCATTCATCCAGCTTAGCTTTCTAATCTGCAAAACATAAGACAATGCCTGATTCTTCCCCTGATTGTACATGCCAGAGCCTGTGCTTTTTTTTCCTGAAGGTGCATTTATCTGCAGGTATAACATCTGCTTCCCCCCCCAAATTTGTTATGGTTTCCAAATTGACCAAGTCTCTTAGAAATGTCAAAGAAGCTGCCCTTAAATTCTTCCTCCTGGCGCATCGCTAGCAGCTGGTGCCGTGACTCACAGCATCCCAGGCATTTTTCTGACCATCAAGAAAGCTGCAGCTCGGCCTCATCCAGAAAGGCTCAGAAAGTATCCAAATTGAAACCATACCAATTCTGCTTTTTGTTGTGGCGCTGTGTGCAGAAACCACAGAAATGCCTGCTTTATCAGTACTGGTTTGGAACCCTGATTCTTTTTTCTTCTTTCCCCAAATGTTTTCCTTATATTTAGCTAAGTAGGGCAGACATAGTTAGGGCTGAAGCTTTTTATTTTGTGTTTTTTTTTTTAATTAATGAAGTCATTTCTCAAACCAGTGCTCTGTTTTCACATTAAAAGAAATCAGCACAGTCTACCTGGGCACAACATAACATCACAGACCTACAAGCATGTAGGTGGAGGGGTAATGTTTGGGACTATAGGTAATTTATATCCATTAAACTGCATATCTGACCAGGTGCTAATATCCACACATAAAAAAACCTGCAGCAACAAAGGTGACAAACAACAATCTCTGGTCAAAGCATAAAAGAACAAGGTGCCGTTTGTTTCTATGTTTTTTTTTTTTTTATGTTGCAGATGATAAATAATTTATGGGTTCCCCAGTACTGATGTAAATACAGATAATCTGTTCATCCTAAAGTTATCAGAGGCCAAAGCAAATAAAAAAACTAATTGCTCCAAATTGTCATTATTTGGATTAAACCCAATTATTGCAGTGAATGTAAGAAATTATAAAAAATAAAATAAAAAAAAACTTTCTTGGTTTTAATTTGCTATTTATTTTTCAGGTCGAAGCTAAGTCTCTTCCAGTCGCGCTCCAGTCTCCAGAGAGCCAGTGTAAAGGTAGGATAACAATCTCCTGCTTATTATTTTAAAAACATGTCTCTGCCATTTGAAGCCATTTAAAGCCGGGCATACACTGTGCAATACTTTTCAGTCGTTGCACACAGCTACAGCTCACACTGCACGACGAAACCGCAAGGTTTAAAAGTTCACAGCTCAAGATTTATGTTCTCACACTGTGCGACCCGACGCTCTGATGCGATCTACCTGCTCACACTGTACATCTAAAAGCCACGTCGGACTCAGCTCTGCAGTGAGCTGGCACTACTTGAAGCTCACTAGAGTGAAACGAGCTGCCTTGGCAATTTGTGCAATTTTGTGCTGAAAACCCTTAAAAGAAAAGGCAAAGATGTATTTGGACAAAGACATGGCTGAGCAAACGTGGCTACTACGGTCTGACAATTTTACAGAAAGAACTCCATTTCACTCATTGCACCCCCGCCATGCTTCTGGGTTTACATCTGAGAGGAAGAAGAAGAAGGATCTTTGTTTGCGTACTGAGCGATTTGCCAACGACCACCTTACGACGGCCGAATGAATTTAAAACATGTTTAATTTTCTCCTGACCTTACGATTCCTGATCGGGAGATGGTCGTTAGAGGCTGATGGCCCCTCGTTCCCCCCTGTATACTTCACCATGCACCATCAGGCTGAAAGTCGACCCGATTGAAAAATTAATGACTGGAAAACGGCAGAAAATCGTACAGTGTATGCCCGGCTTAACTCTGCATTCCTGCTTTTATTTCAGCTCAAAGCAAAAAGAAGTGAATGCAACTCCAAAGCAACCCACGCCAGAAACGACTACCTTCTCACACTCGCAGCCTCCAACGCTCACCTGCAGCGGTACTACAGCACAGACCTCATGAACTGCATCAAGGTCAGGCCACACGTCCAAACAGGATCTAATTGTCAGCATGTCCTGCAGAGGTGACAGCACTCCTGTTTCTCTCCACGTGTGCAGGTGTTAGACGGCCGAATCTACGAGCAGGTTAAAGATTACCTGGTGTCACTTTGTCAGACAGAGCTGGAAACGTACCAGGCTGTGCACAGCTCCTTCAGCCAGCTGCTGAACAGCTCCAACGGGGTGAGTCTGGTTAGTCTGTGATCCTGCGTCATGCTGCCATAGTTGAACTACAGCCTGAACATGACTACAAAGACTGTCATTTGTTTTTTTTTATCTCCACATAAATTATTGCATAATACACTTAATGAGAAGCTTGTTTGATGGGTGTTGCTTTCTGCAACTTGAAAGATTGCTGTTTAACTCTTAACAGAGCAGCCTTATCTAGAGATTTTAAATAGAAACTGCTCTTTTAGGGTAAAGTCTCTCCTCCTGTGTTGCAGATGGAAACAGTCAAAGTCAGACACGAACACATTTCCCTGTAGTCATTGAGGGCAACAGCTGCAGTTAAAGAAACAGAGCTGATTGTAACCTTCAGCTGAGCCTTTAGTGCAGCCAATCTTAAGGTTATTTAGTGCTTTTAAATATTAATTTGTTCAGAATGATGTATTTGCTTCTAAAATGTAATGTGATATCGTTTGGTTGTAAATGAGACTTGTTGGGTAGTTTGGAAAAGCCTGAAAAAGCTTCTAACTGAACCATTCATTTCTATGTATGGACAATTCTGGCTTAAAATGGGTCTTGTTTGGGTCACCTTCATTTTTCCTTCTTAAAATCAAAATGAATTACTAATTACAAAAAGTTCTTTAGAAAATAACTTGTATTTAAAGTTGTAGGGAAGTCATATTTAAATGTCAAATCATTCTGGCTTAAACATGGAATTTCCCATTGGGAACCTGCTAGCACTAAGTTGCTAACTGGTTAGCAAGATGCTTCCGACAAACCGGCCACAATCTGAACCTTCCGCCTCAATAAAGAGCAATAAAACACGTTAAAAAATTTTACAAAGCTGCATTTGAGAAGAGAGAAATATTATAAATATCATTAAAAGCTGATTTAATGTTCCCACCGAATAGAGAAACGACATCTGTTGTTTCCACTTTCAAAAACTGCCCTTACTTGTTTTTCTTTTTTACTCAAATTAACCAGGAACCTTCGTTATAATGTAAACAGTTATGAAGGAACCCTCAGGTTACTTCCTCTGGAACTAGTTTATCTTTTTATAGCTTAGCAGCAGAAGTACACATTAAACACTGACATTTTTTAAAAAGAAATATATGACTTCATGAAAGCACTTATGATCATATAAAATAATTTCATTAATGCATAATGATTTTGTCCCTCCCTTTGTGTTTTTTTTTTATATACCTTTATTTTTACCGGCAAGTCATTGAGAACAAGTTCTTGTTTAAAATGGCGACCTGACAAGTGGAGTAACCACTTAGGAAAAGGGAAGTAGGGCTAAAATAAATACAATACATTTGTAATACATGCATAAAATATAATTTAAAACATAACAGACAACCAAAAAATGATTATGTAGAGAAACCGCTCCAAATGTCTGTGAACAAGGATGATACAATTTTTTTGAAGGATAAACTGAAATGAGTCTATCCAGTTTAAGAATATTTTTGCAGAGCGTTCCAGTCACAAGCGGAAGCAGACTGAAAAGAAGCAAGAACAAAATGGTGTTGGTTTTGGGAATAAGTAATTGTTGATGAAGTGAAGGCTTGGTGCTGGAATGACAGGCTTTAGGGCTGGAGGGCTCCTTCGGTGACAGACTGCTGCACCCTAAATGCACCAGGGAGCGTTATCACAGATCCTTCCTCCCAGCAGCTGTAAAGGTCTGGTTATCTAAATAAAACATGGATGACGGAGGAGACTCATCCACGACCTCCGACACTAAACTCTCCTCCTCTTGCATGTTTCCGCTGTCCATAGCGTTCCTTGAGCGTCGTTGCTAAGTGCTACTTGGTTCCAATGGAATTTCCCATTGGGAACCCACTAGCACTAAGTTGCTAACT
>NW_015150859.1:523107-524886 GCF_000732505.1 Cyprinodon variegatus
TGCTAACTGGTTAGCAAGATGCTTCTGACAAACTGACCACAACCGAACTTGCTTGTGAACCTTCCGCTACAACAATACCGCCCCCATGATAAATGACACATTCACTTCATTCACTCGTGTAAAGTCGTGCACCAGTCTGGAGAATTAGGAAATGCAAGGGTTGGAACAGCCGCTTCCCTACAACTTTAAAACAAACATGGTGGATGGAGTATCTGATCTTGTATGAGATGACCATGATTATAATAAGGTTAAAGACCAAAGTGGATTAAAGTAAGTTGAATAACATCAAACATTGAATTAAGATGCTGTGTGAAAACTTTAGCAGTTTCAGCGCTGTGGTTGAGGAGCTGAGAAGACGATGTTAACCGGCCACAGATGAACCAGGAATCTAAGCTATCCAACTTTTACTGAGATTTCTATCTATGTTTTTAAACATGAAATATTTAAAAAGTTTTACTTTCTAAAGTTAACCTGCCGATTTAGTCGCAGAAAATAAAAATTTGTCCAAATAGCTGTTTTGGGTTTTTAAAAAAGAAAGATCTGATCTAGAAAAACGTAGAGAACTTGCTTAAATGAATATAAAGTTACAGTTTGCACTATTAGGTCTTAAGTCAAGGGCGTTATAGAAACCAGGTATTTTTCAGTTATTTCAGTCTGCTCATAGTTGACCTGTACAAACAGGCTTTTTTCTTCTTATTTTTTTATTTATATAAACATGAGTAATAACTGCTTGAATAACAACTAAGTTTTTTTCTGTGTGCAGGTGGCACCTTATTGATAGTCTTTTTCAATAGATTAAAATATGCGTCTGATTAAAAGTAGAGTTTGAAAATAACCTGTGTAGTTTTTTCTAAAAACGTGTTTTTATTTGGTGTGAATGAAAAATCCTCATAAATGAGAAAAAAGATTAAAAAACTTCAGCTTGTGTAAATAATGTTTATAAAAACAAAGTAAAAAAAAACTTTAATGATAGTCTAATATATGTATAATATGACTAAAGTTAATCATTTAAGGTTCAGTTTAAAAAAATTGTTAGACTTTAAAGTGTCTTTTGGTTTGAAGAAATAATATATATTATATATATATTATTTTATTTTAATATATATATATATTTTTTTTTTTTGAAAGATTTATTTATTTGTTTCAAATACATTACAAAAGGTAAAGGATTAGTCCAGACCTCACAACGTCAATTTACTATAAAAAAAATGTATGATTTAAATACTTTAAAAATTGCTTCATACATTAGTAACTACGTTTTTGGGTTTTTTTTTTCTTTAGAAATGTGTAATGAATCTTCATATTTTTTAAATTTTTTTTTTTTGCATGCAACCATAATAAGTCTTTCTTTCATCCACTATGGTCCTATTATTCTGTCCTGAAATTGCAAAGCATTTTAGTTCAAATAAAAAAAAAAGGGAGGATTTTTGATCAATTTTAAGGAAACTTTGGCCTCTTGAGCTGAACTTCTGCTGCTTCAGTTTCTGCTAATTAACTGAAACGGTTTGAGTTACTTGGTGCTGCTCGGTTACACGCTCCAAAGCAGACGTTTGTTCGGGTCATCTTGCCTCGCTGGACCTAAAGAGGGATTTTTGTTTCTCGTCAGCCCAGAATATGATCAAATCAGTAGGAGAGCAGCGGGGGGAGGGCAGTTTCAGAGCATGAGCTTCCTGTGTCAACACAGAAAAAGTTTGAGTTATTGGACACATTATTGGCAATCCAAAATAAAACCAGGGTTCCCACGGGTCCTTAAAAAGTCTTAAAAGGCATTGAATTCTT
>NW_015150859.1:526196-527898 GCF_000732505.1 Cyprinodon variegatus
TACATATTTGCAGATCCTCCAGGACTTTCACCAGCAGATGTTTGTGCAGAAGGTTCCTGTGTTTCAACAAGCTTTAGATTTCCTGTATCAACCTATCGACTCAGACACGGTAAATAATGACATTTTTTCCTCATTACTTTTTCCCTCTAGTTGAAAAAGGTTTCAACTTTACATTCAGTCATTTCTTGTAAAGGTGAAATCTAAGTTTGGACTCATGTTTTAGATGCACAGAGCTTGTTTGTGTTCAGTTGTGCAGGTCCACACTAAAGACCTCACATATTAACCTCTAGGTGTGTGAAGCTACATATATTCCTACTTTTAGCGCCTTCGGCTCAGCCCACACATGTAAAGAACAAATCCAGCGTTGTTCCCAACCTGTACACACCCAGATGGTTTATGTGCAGAGCTCTGTGTCCATCTGCAGCTTAAAAATTACAACAAGTAAGGTCACAGAGACAGTTTGGTTTTAAGTTATTTAGTCCCACTATTTAACCTTTTGTTTTGTTTTTGTTACCCTTTACATGAAATGAACATTTCTTCGACTAAATATTGTTTTTTTTCCAGTTGGGGAACATGTTTATTATAAATTATTTATTATTTGGTAACAATATGATCCGTTAGACCTTGCCCTTGTTAAAGCGATATGTATACGTTACATCTGACCTAGTCAGATTTCCATTGCCCCGTCGGTACGGAAAAGCACCAGAGGGCTGATTGCCACATTGCACTGATATGATCCTCAGCCCTTTTTTAAGCTCCTGTCACACCTTGACCATTTAAACCATCATGTCTGAGGTACGAAAAATCTGCCTAAAACTCTGGCATACGTTGGATAAGTTATGGCAATGTTTTGTTTAAGTTATGAGCACGCCGGCGCACGTTGACAATCCGGCAAGTATGTATGCCAGCATATGCCATACGTGGGGCATTAGTTACTGGTACATTATCTGATCGTTGACAAGTTACTCATGAATCCTGATTTATACTCAGAAGTCAGGTCGTCTGTGTGTGTTGCAGTGAATGCAAATATGCCTCTGCCCCTTCCGCAGACACTCTGCTGCACCTCTCTAAAATTGTAGGTGACCGCAGACAGGAGGCCTCTGATTGGTCAAATCTACATCGGCTCTACACTATGCGTATTTCCTGTTTGCTACCTTACCGGCTTGTTTTGTTTATATGATTTTGTGGAAAACGAGTCGTGAAGTTGCACCAGCTTGAAGAGTGAGGTGCGCGATGGACCCTTTTTCCACCTGGATCCTCGCTCTTTTTGGCCCTCATGTCCCTCCGTTGTCACACAGCTAGTTCCTCATTGTCCCTCTTGTGTTGTGGCGTGGAATAACACAGTGCAGACCACGCTTCAATATTGGGCATAAATAAAAAATATCTGTGATACGCTCACTGCGACACACTGCTGCGGGAGGATAACCAGCCCTTTAGTCCTGGTGTCTAGATGATCAAAACCTATAGTATATATATTGTTCGTAACTTCTGCGTAACTTATCCAGAACTTCTCTCAAACGCATATCAACGTATCTGGCATGTTCCGGACGAGTGCTGAACGTGTTTCTAACTTCCAGCTACTGTATAATGGCGTATTGGGAGCGTTTTGGTATAAAAAGAGGAAACCGTCAGTTCTCCTCCAGACTTCATCCCCATCATAGGGTGAGCCAGAAGGTGAGTGATGGATCCTCCCTGCGTTCAC
>NW_015150859.1:529669-532636 GCF_000732505.1 Cyprinodon variegatus
TTTCTTAATGCGCTAGTTAGCACCAACTACTTTGCCGCAAACCACAAAACGCGCAAAACCATCATTTAAATAGGGCGTCTCCAACAGTTTTGCACCTGCCACCAGTTACGCAATCGCTCTTGTTAAATCACCCGCAAACCATGGTTCAGCCCCTCGCACAAAATTCCAGTTTGCGAGCGCAAATTACTGCACGCAAAATTGGATCTTGATAAATCCGGCCCTATGTATACGCCCAATGTTGAAAAAATACATAGAAAGTTCAGCGTATGTCAGCGTTTTAGGAGATTCTGGGACGTCAGGGATACGCTGGGTAAATCAGCAATGCGTGACTTCAGGTTTTTGGTCCTCTATGAGGATTTTAAACATTTTCCTTTTGATATTTCTCTCAGTAATCATATATATATATATCATATATAATGTATTTTCTCAATTGCATAATCAGATAAGAGTCAAAAACAAATCACATGTGGATTTTGCTTCAAACCACATTTACGATTTAAAGATCTGGCCACAGTAGATAATTAATTAGCAGAGCTCCGTGCTTCACAAATCATTATGATAATCAAAGCATCTGAGTTGGGGAGTTTGATATAAACGGGTTACACTGTTTGTAATGTGTGACTCCACTGACATCTGCAACAGCTGTCCCACATGTAACCGCTGCGCCACTTCTCTGAAGTGTGGGGATAAAAGCTGACTGTCGGAGCACGGGACCAGATCTGGGTCACTGTTCCATGTTGAAGAGCAGCTGTTGTTTGCTGAAACTCTTGAGCAGTTCAGCTGATTCACTCTGCCAAAGGATTAAAAAAGTTTTTAGTTTTTCATTTTTTTTATTTTTGTACCTCCTGGTAAAAATGAATACAGCCTTTTTCAGCCAGAATATTTCAGTAAAACCTTTTAGTATAAACACATTTACTCAGTCTGGTAAAAAAATATATATATATATTCATAATGTTTACACTATTTAGAACTAATAATCTTTTCTAAAGTGAAATATTATTTTCATTAAGTAAAAAAGCTTCTGAAGTTTTGCATAATGATCATAAACTCTGATTTCCATTAGTATGAAAGAAAAAACCTTTATTTCTTAAAGGTAGAGATTCCTGACTAAGGTTGGTGCTAAAGCCTTGTCCTAACTGCTCCTGCCTTTGTCAGCTTCATTTTTTAACTGTATAAATATTATTTATCCCTTCTGGTGCAGGTTTGAAAAACAACAAAGCAGAGACTTTTTGAATTTGTCTTAATAAAACAAAACTTCAAATGCGCTTTTTTTTAATGACTTATCAATCCACTGTAGTAGTGAACAAAGTACTATAACCTTGAAGCAGTAATCAAAGCAAAAGGTGANAGGTTTATAAAATCACAAAATACGCTATTTATCATGTTAGAAATTGACTTTTAAACAAGCCATCCATAAACCTCAGTACTTAATCTATCATTTACAGCAATAATCTCATATAGCACAATTTTGACATTTTTATCGATATGACAGCTTTGACGACCTTTATTGAATAATTAGACGTTGCGACTTTAGCCGGGTTCTCATGGGCGGGGTCACATATGATCCTCAGCCCTTTTTTAAGGTCCTGTCAGACCTTGACCATTTAAACCATCATGTCTGAGGTACGAAAAATCTGCCTAAAACTCTGGCATACGTTGGATAAGTTATGGCAACGTTTTGTTTAAGTTATGAGCACCCTGACACTAGCTGGCACATGTTGACAATCCGGCAAGTACGTATGCCAACGTGTGCCATACGTGGGGCATTAGTTACTGGTACATTATCTGATCGTTGACAAGTTACTCATGAAGCCTGATTTATACTCAGAAACCAGGTCGTCTGTGTGTGTTGCAGTGAATGCAAATATGCCCCGCCCCTTCCGCAGACACTCTGCTGCACCTCTCTAAAATTGTAGGTGACCGCAGACAGGAGGCCTCTGATTGGTCAAATCTACATCTGCTCTACACTATGCGTATTTCCTGTTTGCTACCTTACCGGCTTGTTTTGTTTATATGCCCGCCATTGTGGAAAACGAGTCGTGAAGTTGCACCAACTTGAAGAGTGAGGTGCGCGATGGACCCTTTTTCCACCTGGATCCTCGCTCTTTTTGGCCCTCATGTCCCTCCGTTGTCACACAGCTAGTTCCTCATTGTCCCTCTTGTATTGTGGTGTGGAATAACATAGTGCAGACCACGCTTCAATATTGGGCAGAAATAAAAAATATCTGTGATACGCTCACTGCGACACACTGCTGCGGGAGGATAACCAGCCCTTTAGTCCTGGTGTCTAGATTATCAAAACCTATAGTATATATATTGTACATAACTTCTGTGTAACTTATCCAGAACTTCTCTCAAACGCATATCAACGTATCTGGCATGTTCCAGACGAACGCTGAACGTGTTTCTAACTTCCAGCTACTGTATAATGGCGTTTTGGCAGCGTTTTGGTATAAAGGAGGAAACCGTCAGTTCTCCTCCAGACTTCATCCCCATCATAGGGTGAGCTAGAAGGGTAGTGATGGATCCTCCCTGCGTTCTCGCCCACCACCAACAAACTGCCTAGCAGACATGACGCTCAATCTGCTGCGTCTAGTGCACATGCACGAAAAGCAGCATGCTGCAGTTACACTGCTTCAAGTAATTTCCCTCTGGGATTATTAAAGTATGTCTGATTCTGATTTCTTTTTCTTTCTTTCTTTCTTTTTATTTATTTTTTATTTTTTTGGCGGACGGTAAACAGCAGCTAGTTTAATGCTGCAAAGAAAGACATTTTTTATGCAGAGCGGGCGCCTCCAGGCGCAGCTGAGCAGTTTTAACTGATGCTTTGTAATGCCGGCCATTACGCTGCCGTGCGTTATGCAGAAGTTAGGCTGTCGTTGGACATAAGTTCTGGACTCGTTATGAATACTCTATGGGCCGGATCTATCAAAGGTTTGCGTGTATAAAAACGTGAGCTATTTCACT
>NW_015150859.1:539986-542600 GCF_000732505.1 Cyprinodon variegatus
CGGTATTGGTACCGGAACCGAAAATTTTTGAACAATACCCAGCCCTATCTATACATAATTTTGTAAAACAACTTTTCACAGTAGTTTTTGCTGAATCTAAGTAGGTTTGTTTTTAGCTTTTTGTTTTACTTTGTTCCAATTAAAAAGTTAATAAAATACATAAAAAATACCTAAAATCTATGTTCATTATATGACAAAAATTTAAAAAGCTTAAAAGTTGTTTCTGCATGTGGAGAGGAGTCTGAGGCAATTTAAACTCTTTTACTCATTCAATTTTACAGACCATTTGTCAAAATACAAGGAATTATGTTTTCCAAAGAAGCAGACGGTCTCAGTATGGAAGTTTTTCCTCCTTGTTTACACCTAATCATCATCTGAACAGCTGAAGCTGTTTCATTTACAGCCTCAGTGTTGCTCAATCCAATGAATCATCTTGTGCTTCAGATGAAGCTCTGCAGTAAAGAGCCCCAGTGATGTAACTCCAATTTCATGGCTGTTGTAACACACTGGTCCAGCTGTCAGAACGTTTCTCAATCAGGATAACGGGTCAAAAATGTGTGCCTTTGGAGATATGTGGATTTGATTTGTGCAATTTATTCAGAATTGGAAAACTCTGGATTCCCACTCAGTCTGGAAAAATATGTGATTTTCTTTTTTAGAAATCTTTGTATTTACAGAATTTACTCCCCATCTCACCATCATTCAGCCTGTCGGTCCAAGCTTTCCATGTTTATTAGATGTTTCATTGTTTATACTAAGGCAGAATAGAGAATCTGAAGTTTTGACTGAACATCATAAAGAAAAAGAGCATGAATCCATCCTGAAAATTGGCTGCTTAGTTTTTAGTCCAACTTTCTCTGCATCTTACAAGCCCCCCCTTATGAACCCCATGAATTTGACTCTAAATGGATTTATTTACTCTGCTTCATAATAAAAAAACACAAATTCCAAAAATATTTCCCGATCTGCCTCAGAGATGAACCTGGAGTGCACATGTTCCCCTGATTTATAATGGCTCCTGTAAGATCTCCCTCATTCCTCCTCGCTCCTTTTCTCCCGGACCTCTGCTGCCCTGGACCGGACAACACTGGACAATTTGTCCGAACTGCAAATGCTTGTGTTGTTTTGATTGGAAGTCAAACAAGCAGCAGCCTGTTCCTAAAGAAAACATTAGCGGTGGAACGCCTCCCTCCCTCCCTCCCTCCCTCCAGTGCCGCTAGCTGCAGACAGGCGGGGGGGATCCGGTAAGGAACAGAGCTGAACTGGGAGGGAGGTGCAGGAGGCAGGCCGGACCCTGTGAACGGGCCATCTGTGAAAAGGAGGCATTGTGCGTGGGCTTCATCAGAGTGCACTGACCTCAGCCCCCCCCTCTTCCCTCAACACACAAACACATAAATGCAAACACACACTGCGCTGATGTCATGCGGATCCAGTTTACCCAAAGATCAAGAATTCACACATTTATTTGCCGATGCAACGAGGCGGCCAGTTCTTCCTACCTTTGACGACACAAAGAGGAAACTGACTTGCATCTCAGTGGGATCGAAACTTTATCACAAGGTTTCAACACCAGCATGTTGTTAAAAACAACCTGAGCTGATTTTTTTTTTCTATGCAGAGAAGCAGATGTCAGTGAGCAGCAGATTGGATTTGTGGGCAACAATTTGTAAGTCTGGGATCAGGAGCAAAGAGGGTGACATAACTAAATAGTTTCTACACATGTGCAACAGCTCCCTCTACTGGAATAAGGTCACACATCAAAGATGCTTTACTTGAAGCTGCTCAGTCTCTGAGGTGGTGCTGAAGGGCTTTAGAGCAACTAGTAAATTATTTAAGCTATAAATTTAATGTTTTTCTGTCAGTGCAACACAGATATCAGGGGATTTTGGAAATATTAGTGACAGAAAATAACACCTCAAGTGTGTTCAAACAATGTTCTTACGATTTCCTCTTTTTCTATCTGCTTTAGGTGATGCATCTGCAGAGAGAGAGCGGAACGGCCGAGGAACACAGTTTGGACAAGGAGGCGAGGAAGTGGGCGAGCCGCGTAGCACGAGAATACAAAAGCATCATCCATACACAGAGGGTAAGGGGGGGAATAAACACGCCGTTGACCAAGATTTCTCACTGAAAAAATAACGTTGCTTTCATCATAAGGAGCGTGAATTTAAAGGCACAACTTTTAATGTTCATTAAAATGAAAGGAGGGATTTCAACTCACTGACATGCTTTATTACACACATTATTTTTATTTTTAATTTCAAAAAGTTTATTTCAAACCTGCACACATTTTACAATACATATAACTGGCCCAGTGCTCCCTGTCGCTGCAACACATAAAGGCTGAGAGGCCATGCACAGGCCCAATCGAAGTGTTATACATGTATATAGTTGACACAGATATAGGTGCAGTACTTGCAAAAACCACCGAGGGGCAGTGATCAACAATCAAGCAGAAATCCCATCCACTGTATTTATAGAGCACATTTATAGGAAAAATACGCGAAAGGAATAATCAATGGATCATTATCTATACCTAAAACTAATAGGTTTGCGATGATTTAATGAATTTAGTGTTAATCAGTAAAAAAATTAAAATAATAATTTTCGTCGC
>NW_015150859.1:543159-547342 GCF_000732505.1 Cyprinodon variegatus
GCCGATACCGCACCGTGACGTCACTAACCAGTAGGTGGCAGTAGTGTTCTTTGACAAACATGGATGCCTCCAGTAAAGAACATTCACATTAAAATTACTCTGAATTAAAAGCACAATTTCATATTTAAAGTACTTTCAAAAGTTTGAATTCTGAATATGACCAGACTCTCCTTAAACAGTAAAAAATGTTTCCAATGTGATGTACATAAAAACAATCAAAAAAACCAACCCACACAAGAAAAAGTAGTAAGAGTTTAAAATGAATAAATGATTAAAAAGGACAGAGCACCACACAATGATGCAGAGTTAAAAGCGGGGCTTAAGACAAGACCTAAAACTATCTACTGCAGAGGCTGTTCTTATATGGAGGGGCAAAGTATCCCAAAGTCTGGGGCCAACTACAGAAAAGGCTCTGTCCCCTCTGGTTTTAAGCCTCGTCTTAGGCACTGTTAGCTGAAGATGGCCCTGAGAACACATACCGGAGAGTAAATCTTGAGAAAAAGAGAATTAAACAGTTGACGTCCCACTTCCAAAATGGCTGAGCACAGTATTGTTTATTTAAGAATTTATGATTATCGAAGAATGGTAGGTGTGTTTATGGCAGCTACACAGAAATATACAGTGGAATAAAACGGTCGGTTTACCTGATGCACACAGCAAGACGTGGCCATGGGGAAACCAGCCGCCCTGTGAAGCCCATACGGACATTTTTGTTTTCTAAATAACAGATATAATAAAAAATAATGAATGTATTATCTACTATGAGTATTTGCTTTAAACATTTTAAGCTGTTTGTCATGGAAACATAAACTAAACTCCTTGTTCGTACCAAAAGCTTGGCCAATAAACTCGCCCCTTTATGCTGTTTTCAATCACTGAATAAACAGTTACATCACTGCATTAAACTACACTGTTCAACCTGAACCTTCTGCTCCATTTGATGTCAGTACAGGCAAACTTGTTCATGGCGAACGATTTTATATCCTCCCATTTAAAACGAGGCTGACACTCACAGTCTGCGGCAAGTTACAAAGATTGAAGGTCAACCTAGCGCCAACGCTGCGCGCATTTTCTGCTGTCGGGGGGCAAGGGCATATTATTGCATCACTCTTGGTGCACGCACCATTGCGCCCTGTTCAATGCAGCAAGTATAAACCAAGCTTCATGATAACAGTAGTTATTATTACGTATAATCATTATTATCATTATTAAGCCCTCTGATACTGCAGTGGTCATACATTGTGCAGCTCTTATTGAGTAGTTACCATTGATGCACATAGAGAGGTGCTAATGCTGCTACTCAAACAAAAATACTTTGATTATCTTAAAAAATATATATGTATTTTTCGCAAAACCATAAGATATTTGAAATAAACCTTTGTGTTTTTACTATGGAGTAGGTTTTATATAAAGCTTGTAGACTTGCGTCTATTATATATAACTATAACTATTTTTACAGTCAGCTATTTTCCTCTGATCTCTATCATCACTTTGTCATTAAAAATAACGCTTCAGTCACTTATAATAAATATATTAACTCACTTGTTTTAGTCTTAACATCTATTAATCTCCCTGTGTTGCGTCTTGTTGCCACGATCCTATATTTTAACAGCTTTAGAAATGAGTCTGTAGATTATAAAATCGAAATTCAACTGATTTGATGTATTTTAACAATATTATTTCTAGCAAAATATGTGTATTTTTCCTTCTAAAACATGATCACAACAATTAATGTCAGTAACGAATGAAACACTGAAATAAGCTGAGCATTAACCGTTAAAAATCATCTGACTAAACTATAACCTCATTGGTTAAAGGCAGCTGGTGTTAGCGCTGCAACAAAGTGGACAACACTGCTATAAAAACATCAGAGTCATCTGTATCTTGGTGAACAAAGTGAATATTTCATGTTTTTTTTTTGTCTTAAAAGATTAAAAAATTTATTTTGTATCAAAGAAAGGATTTTATTGATTTTTTTTGCTATCCTTTTAACCATTACTGAAGCAGCAGTGAATCATGGGATAGGTTGAGCAGGCAGCTAAGGCTTTACTGCCCTCTACAGCCGCCTCAGTGAACTGCATGTGATTCATACCGTCTATCATTGAGAATTACATGTTGAGAGCCTTGGTGCATGCTGCTTCATCATTTTATTTATTATCCATCACATCAACAAATTGTTGCATACCTAAAAGCTCACATTTCAAATATTGTTACAGATAATAAAGAAGCTTTGCAGGTCCATTAAACGAAGGATCTGTTGATGTAAAAAAAGAAAAACAACATTTACTTGTATTGTTGCTTAACAAAATGGGAAGACTTCCAGTTTTGTTCTGCAATTCATTTCATTTCCTAACAGCCTGAGCCTGAATTTATCTTTGATGGTTAAAGAATGTAGGTTTTAACACATCTGGGGACAATTGATAGCCCATAATATCCAGTATGACCTGTGAGATTCTGTCTCTTCACCAGTGGCAGCTGGTCAATAGAGGGCGCTAGGGTGCCGACCCACACCCAATGACCCTGATTAAGACATACAAAAAAAGTTATTTTTTTAAGAATTTAAATTAAAATGTAAAGTATTTCAAAATATGTCTTTACATATGTTTTAGATGTTTAAGATAAATATTTAATCTTTAGTAACTAGTGAAGAGTCATTCCATTTTTCCTCGTATTGGTGACATATTTCTGCCCTAGGGAGCAAAAAAAAAAATCTTTGCCCATTGACTCTTGTTAAAAGTTGTCCATGCGCAGCAACTCCTCTGCAATGCAGAAGTATAGGAGATACTGCTGCAGGTTATTCGCACGGGGCGCGGGAGATCATGGACTCTCTTTATTGGTCCAATGTTTCAATTACAATAAACACAAGTAAATTACTTACATATACTCATAAACAACAACTCAAAAGAAAAAAACAAAAGACATAAATCCACCCCCTCAAAAACTGAGAATAAGCATTTCATTATTTAGATGACATAAAACATCTCCACCTCCCCAAATAGAAATAAACTCACTAGATCTGACACAGTTCTATAATAAGCAAACTCTGTCCTAATACGTGCCGCCACCAGGCCTCTGAACATCAGTTCAACATCTACTGAACCTGCATCCTTTATTTCATATCTCCTGGTGACGTTCATCTTTCCCTGACCGAGCAGGAGAGCTGTTGCTCCAAGGTGACAGGAAGTGTATTTGCTCACCACCTCCCGCCACAGTGCAGACGTTCTGCGGGTGATTGACAGGTCGAGTCGCGCAGGGGTTGGAGATGTATTGGGGAGAGAGAGAGAGAAATGGCGCTAGAAACGTCCTTTTCCAGGACCTTGTTTAGCAAGAAGTCTTGGCTAGCAGCATGTAGCTTTATTCTGCTTTCCTGCCTCCTTTTTCAAACGTCTGACTCAGCGTGGATAAAGACAGCGAGGACTGATTTAAAGCACTTTTTAGAAAAAACAGAGAAGAATGAACAATCTGGGATTCACGTGGAAAATAATAGAATATAGTCTACTTTTTCTAGATGTTTTTTTGCATAGTTGCTCATAAATAAACACATTCTCAGGAAATAGTTGATATAATAAAATATAAAGGTGACTAATAGCTTCTCCATTATCAAACTGGTACATTTTATTTTAGGTTTGTGACACAATATTGGACCATGAAAAACACAGATTTACCTTCACTAAGCCTCAGAAGGGCAAGATTAATGAACAAAAAGAAAACCTGTTCATGAAATTATGTTAAATATACTGGTGTGATAACTTAGTATAGGTTTGGTTTTTGGTAAACATCTATTTTGAATTTATAGCCCCTCCTGGAGAAAACTCCCCCAGCTGCCGCTGCTCTTCACTTATCTGTAATGTCGTTCCCTTTACTGTACAGCAGCAGGATGTGTTGGTCCTGTAATAATAAACCCATTGACTGTAAAACTGAAGTCGGTTACGCCACTTTATGAGAACCAGAAGTGATGAAGCAACATGACGCAGGTTAGAAGTTCATCACTTCCTACATCATTTATTACCAAAGGCTGAGTCAGATGAGTCTCACTTACAGGGCTCGATGTTAACCATCGCCCGATCGCCCGGGGGAAGTAGTTTTTATTGTCGGGAGAGTACAAATTTCATTGCATTTGCCCGCCGGGCAAGTGCAATGATCGCAAAAAAAAAAAAAATTTATCACTCAAAATTACTTTAAA
>NW_015150859.1:548451-550544 GCF_000732505.1 Cyprinodon variegatus
GAGTGTTGTTCAGCATGGGAGTGAGTAGAAAATGAAGGCTAATCATGTTTTGGGTGTACTATTCCTTTAACGTCAACCCTTGACTTATGTTTTCAACCTTCTGGGTGACTTTGGTGTGTTTTCAGTCAATGTAAATAAATAAATACATAAAAAAATAGCATAGAATCATAAAAATGCTGCTTCCAGAGTCTGGGTCCTGCCACTGAGAAAGCAAACCACTACAGTGTTTGGACCTAGGTTCTTGGTATATGTAAGAGAAACTGAGAACCTCAAAACCTAATGTTTAAAAAATAAACAAAAGTTTTATCAAATTTTTTTTAAAAAGAAAACAAAAAAACAGGAAACCAAAATAAAAAAGTGTGCTGATCTCATTAGAGGGCGTTTGATGGAAGACTTCTAACCATCGTCTGATAAACTCTTGTCTGATAAACTGGTTTGGTTTCAGGCCTTGGAGGAGTACGGGAACCAGGAGGCGTCTGAGCAGAGCAGCAGCGAGGTGGACGCCAAGATGGAGGTGGCCAGGCAGAGTCTTCGGAGGGCAGAGGTAACGGAGCAAAATCTCATTATCTACCTCCAGCATAGAACCGATGAGGTTACACGCTGAAGTCCTCCTCATTCTTTTCATATCCATGAATAAAAACAATCATAGTTAATTAATGAGGAATACTTTTAAAGCTGAAACAAACTATTTCTGCTCTTATTCACCATCAGACTGTGAAAGCAAAGGCCGAGGCCCGGCTGGACCTGCTGCGGCAGGCGGGAGTCGCCGTGGAAACGTGGCTGAAGAGTGCAATGAACCAGGTTATGGAGGAGCTGGAGAACGAACGCTGGAACAACCTCAGCTCCCATGATCCTTCACTCTCTGTAAGATCCCAAGTCGCTACGCTACGTAGCAAACAGTTGAGGTTGATTCAGTTTAACTGGAGTCAAAAATCAAGCATCTTAAGCAAAAGTTAAAAGACGTAATTATTTTAGGGAACGGCTGATCTGGAGCGGGAGGATGAGGAGATGGAGGACAGCAGTGAGGTGTTGGATGACAGCAGCTCCAGTCCTTCAAGCACCCTGAAAAACTATCCGCTGACCTGCAAAGTGCTTTACTCCTACAAGGTAACAGCCAGCAGCCAGGCAGAGCCAGCTAAACGGAAAAGATGAGGTTGCTCTTTAGTTCGGTTGTCTGACAACCGGTGCGTTTTCTGCAGGCGTCTCAGCCTGATGAGCTGACCATAGAGGAGCAGGAGATCCTGGAGGTCATCGATGATGGTGACATGGAGGACTGGGTCAAGGTAAGCTGCTGCTACACATGCATGTATAGACGCATCCAAACATCTGTATACTCATTCCAGGTTTCTGTCGTATTAAAAGGGGAAGCTGATCATTTCAGGGAACAAGACATCACAATAATGTTGAATTGTCACATTTTTAAATGAACGTTTTCTTGCGGCAGCAGCCTAAAGCCCCCATCACACCTTGATGGTTTAGACCAGCGTATGCCTGACGCACGTAAAATCTGGCAAAAAGCTGACATACGGGGTTCCTGGCGGGCAAGCAATGGAGTAGGTTGTGAGGAGCGTGCTCTGCATGATTTAGTTTTAAAAGGCCGTTTTTATTTGACTTATGTACTGAAATTCTGAAGTGTATGTACATCTAAAGCCTGTACGTATCATTTGAGCCTTCTCTCACGAAGATAAATGGCGAATAACCTGCGCAAATACAAGTTTAAACACACGCCTGATATTGCAGCTAGCACCGTTAGCAAAGTTAGCGCTGCGGTACCTAGCACACCTAGCACCACCTCTAGCATGTCTGCCGAGGAGTTGAAGAAGGGACCAGAGGGGAGACCTGAATCAGCCCCGACAGACCTAAAGACTGAGATTCTACCTTCTATAAAGACCGAAATGACCACACTCTCCCAAAATGAGCTTGCAACGGTAATAGCTAAGGAGTTCGAAGGGATTAAAGATGAGCTAATGCTAACAGTTCGATCGGAGATTGCTAGCTGTACTGCAACATTTCGGTAGCCTGACGTAGTCCGACTCAATTCTAGTCAGAATGAGTCTGATACTGCTCCATAGAGCTGTTATTGTGGGGCGTGT
>NW_015150859.1:552542-554909 GCF_000732505.1 Cyprinodon variegatus
AATGAGTCGATGCGATCAGCTGGTTTTCCTTAGATAGAAAACTATGAATCAATCTTACTGGATGATCTGGTTGAACTGTAAAGTTCCTTGAGATGACAGACTTCTGGATGTTTCCTTCAGGTTAAGCCTAGTTTTTTCACATAAAATGATTCCACTTTAAAAAGGAGGAACTGCAGTTTATCTGTTCAGTGTACTAACATATGTTATAGATGCATAAACACATTGAGGCATATCTGGATATCTGTCTATTTATGGATTTGTTCAGGCCAGGAACCGCAGTGGACAGGTTGGTTACGTCCCGGAGAAATACCTGCAGCTTCCGTCCTCCAACAGCCTGCTGAGCATGCTGCAGTCTCTGGCCTCGCTGGACGCCCGCTCCCATTCCTCCAGCAACTCCACCGAACCTGAGACCGAGCTCTCAGCCAGCTCTGTCAACGGAGACTCTGGAGGTGAGGGTCACCTGCATTAGATAAAGGCCAACGCTGTGCACCTACAACTACAATAAAAATCAGGTTACTTGTTAAAATCTTCCTCCTCTATTTCAGTGTCATTTGCCAAGGCTCTGTACGACTACGCAGGACAGACGGACGAAGAGCTTTCGTTTCCTGAAGGCGCGATCATCCGTATCCTGAGCAGAGAGACTCACGAGGATGATGGTTTCTGGGAGGGAGAGTTTAACGGCGTCGTCGGAGTGTTTCCTGCCGTTCTGGTGGAAGATCTCACCGGCGTTAACGAAAACGGAGACGGACAGAAAGAAGGCAGCACACAAGTATGTCGGTGATGCAAAACTAGCATTGCAGCTTTGTTTGTTTGAACAGTTTCCACCCTTTATGCTTTCCTCTGCTCTTTAAGGCTTCTCCCTCCACCGCGCCTCTTTGCGATCGCTCCCCCTGCAGTCCCTTTCAGTTGGCGCCGCTCCACAGCAGCCCGCTTCAGACGCCCACCACACCCTCCTCTGGATCCGCTCCCTGCAGCGCCGCGACCTCTCCGGTCGGCCGGCCGCCCTCCTACCACAACGGACACCACCGGCCTCCTCCGGCGCCTCACAAGAGCCCGTATCACAGTACGACGCGCTGCTTCAAACACTGAGCTCAGACCAATGAGAGATAAATAATCAGAGTTCTCTTTTCTTCCTTTAGGTCCAGTTCAAGGATCCTCTCAGCCTCCTAAATATCCAGAGGGCGGAGCTGGCAGCATCAGACCTGTAAGCAACAGTTTAATGATGATTACTACCACACGATGGCGCTAAAATATCCCTGCGTTGGCAAACAGTTACCTCGTCAGAACTGTAGAGAATCTGACTCCATTCAGTCATTTAATTCTGATGTTTTAGAATAAGAACACTTTAAAAAGTTACGGAACACCGACCCAAGAGCAATAAAAATAAAATGATCAGATTGTTGCTCAAATATCATAATCATTATATTTTAATCTTGCCTCGTGTCAAGTTCTTGTGGCCATCTTTATCTGCAATAACTGTAATTTTAGCAAACTCTTGTTTGCGTTTGCGGCAAAGGAAATGGGTCCATTCTAGTTAGTTTTTTTCCGGTTCCTGCGCAGCTTTCTGAAGTCCTACCAAACCATTCCAATCAGTTGACTCTTAAACACGTTGGTATGGAGGGGGGGTTCATGGCTAACTTAACTCTGACCCCTCCATGTTGGACAGAGTTGATGGCCGTTTCTCGATAGGTGTAGTTGTGCGTTCTCATGTGCTTGTTTGCTCGTGAAACATCATCCTCCTCAAAGTCCCCGGATGTTGTTCTGGCCCCTCCCACTTTACCCAGCATGCATCAGAGCAGACTTGTCCGTTCTTGAAATTGTCAGCTGTCCCAGCATGCACTGCGGCAGCAGCAGCTTCCAGGTTAGCGCTCACAGAGCTCAGAGTATTCATTTAAAAGTTCTCTTTTCTGTTATCGTTCTATTAAAGCGCGTTTTTAGATCATTTGAGGTGAGAACATTATACTTTATGCATCACTATATGGTCCATTTACTGATTTTATTTAAGAAAAATAAATAAAAAAGTTCAGGGGCGTGCAGGTGGGGCAGTGGTTAGCGCGCACGACCCATTTACAGAGACCTTAGTCCTCAATGTGGCCGACCCGGGTTCGAATCTAACCTGTGGTCCTTTGCTGCATGTCTCTCCCCCTCTCTCATACCCCCTTCCTGTCGGCCTACTTTCAGTAAAAGGAGCCACTAGTGCCCTAAAAAAAGAAGAAAATAAATGTTCCCTTGTTGAGAGGACAGCAGTCCTCCAAGGCTAACAGCAGCAAAAGCTAACGTTAGCCCGTCTGCAGTAGCCAGGGCTAACGTTAGCCCGTCTGCAGCAGCCAGGGCTAACGTTAGCCCGTCTGCAGCAGCCAGGGCTAA
>NW_015150859.1:555224-558239 GCF_000732505.1 Cyprinodon variegatus
AATTTATTATTATCTAGAGACTATTAATAACAGGAGGTGAGATGCAGACTTGTGGTGACGTCACGAGTCTCCACTAGAGACTGACACGGGAGTGGATTTTCACTCCTGTCCCGTCCCACTCCCACAGAAAAAAATTGTGTCCCGTCCCGATCCCGGGCCAGAGTAGAAATCTAAATCCTGTCCCGTCCCACTCCTGGTGAAATTACTCCCACTCCCATTCAGAATGACTCCCGCTCCTGCACCACTCCCATTCTAGTTGTCTTCAATAAGATTTCACTTTTTTCAAACTTTTCGAAGTCGAGTTCACCGCTAACTGTTGGTCCCTCCATTGTTGTTTTTGAGCGCGGGTGAAAAACTCAGAGCGGAAGCACTGTTGGTTTTTGGTCGTGTAGTTTTTTTGACTCGCATTATATAGTGTAGGTTTCAAGGAAAAAAAACTACAAAATGGCGGCGCCAGTACAGGATTGTTTTTCTTTCTATTTTATTTTATTTTTTGGCATCAATCCTAGTGTTTTTTAGTTACTATCGGTTTGCTCCCGCTCCCGTTAATGTTTATCCCGTACCGTCCCAATCACGTGATCGTTACTAATACTGACTCCCATCCCACGGGAATCCCACGGGAATCCCGTGACACGTGGGATTCCCGAAAAAATGTCTCTAGTCTCCACACTTCTTCTCCTCTCTTCCAGTTGTCCCATATTTATGCTGCAGGCTCCTGTTCTCTCCAAGTCCAGACTTTCCTGTGTTCTTGGCGAGGACACGAGTCCGTACTTGCGTTCTCGTGAATTCTTTCAGTCGGTCAAACATGTTGGTGGGCATCATGGCTGAACATCTTCTGTTTGTAGGTGTTTTAGTTTGGACAGAAGCTGCTTTTTTAAACCAAAGTCATGCAGACAGGTTCTCACTAGAAAGAAAGAAGACTTCCTTTTTGGATCATGGCATACGTCACACACGTTCTCCGTTTTCTCATTGTCCAGTCCTGAACTCTGACCTTTAGCAGGCCTCAGAAAACAGCAGCTGACTCGTACCTTTGTGTCTTCTTTCCTTAGCAGCTANGTTTTCTCATTGTCCAGTCCTGAACTCTGACCTTTAGCAGGCCTCAGAAAACAGCAGCTGACTCGTACCTTTGTGTCTTCTTTCCTTAGCAGCTAAGGTTTACTTTGCTTTTCATGCACTGCTTCTCCTTTTTTTTTATTAGTTTGTATCCAATAAAGTCTAACTAAGTCATTTATCACCCTTGAGTTAAAATTTGAATCATGTTCCAACCTTGTAAAAACCCGATCCTTTGATTAACTGAGAGGAAGGTGAACTTTCTAAGTGGATTGTTGGGTGTTTGCAGGTCCGTGCGGCTCCTCCTCCCCCAAAGCAGCATCCTAGAGGCCAGGTGAAGCGTCGCGAGGAGGTGGAGATCACGCTGGTGTGAAACCGGCCCAACAAGCACCCCCAAAGGAAACCCAGAGGACACTTAAAGGCCCCCTGAGGAGGCCTGGAGGAAGGAGAGGCCCCTGCGCTCAAAACCTCATAGGAACGCGGTGCTTCAGAGGATTAATGTGCCTTTATCGTCTGTTTTCCCCCGTTTGATTTACATCGTCCAAGAAAATAGAGCTGAGTGCAGCCTCAGCTGTCTGATCTGGATCTTAAACATCTATGTTTCCCAAAAGATTTCTTTCTCTTTGTGAAAATGGGTAAAGCTGACATAAAAAGGGAACACATCATCAGGGGTTCGGCGCCGTCGTTTGCACTTTAGATATTTTTAAATCAAGCTGACTTCCATGGATGATTAGCTCACCGTAAACACAGAAACGCATCTAAAGCGGTCGGTTGGGATGCTGCGTCTTCTCACTACGTATTTTACTTCTAGAAATAATCTCCTGTTCTCAGATCAGCCTGATCTGATCCAGATTAGGATGAGCTCTATCAGAACGCTAACGTCCACCTAAACAGTTAATTAATGACATTTAAACTTTAGATTTAACCTCAAAATTGTCTTTCAAGGTCATAACTTTATTTTAAACATTTAATCTCTTTGATTTTTTTTAATTACTTTTAAAAATTACATCCATTCTTAGCAGAACTGCTCTTGATTTGACTTAAAAACTCAGAAACAGGTTTTCCTCTTCTCACCAAGAAACTCAAGATTAACTCGATTAACTAAAATTAATTCACTGTTTGATCACTTCTTGCCTTTATATTTATTTGGTCTAAAAAATAAACTAGGAAATGAGTTGTTTTATTGATGTTTAGAGGTGCATCAATCAGGTTTTTTTATGCCGATTGCTTTAATTTAACCGTTCTGAAGGGATTTTTCAGCAGCTCTAAATCTTTGCTCAGAGCAATGGTTTTGATCATTGATCAGTGACTGAGCCGCCGAGGTTTCAGCTCCCCGTTACGCCACAGATCACCAGCAGTCAGCTCTCACGATCAAAACTAAAAGCCTGTTGTCTCCACGCCTGATCCCGACTCCAGCCTGGGCGAGGCCGGTCCTCTCCGCCTTCAAAACGCGTAGCTGAAAGCAGTTACACCAACAAGGGAAAAGTGGCAATTCTGTTTGTTTTCTCAGTAGAAATGATTCAAATGACCTTGTTTGTTTGTTTTTTTAAACCATTATCACTTTAGTTTGGATCTAAGGAAACCAGTAGTGTAAACACACAGTGTAACGTTGTTGTTGTTTGTGTCTTAATGTGCAGATTCATGTTTTTATATCATTCAGGGTTCCTGCTCAGTCTAACAACACTCAGTGTTTCTCATCTGGAAATGGATGGAAATAATCTCAGTATTTCCAGACTTCTATCCCTAAATGTCGTCCCTCTATCAGTGTGTCCTCCCATTCCCACCTATATCCTTCATTTCTCTCCTCCCCCTCCTTCCTTCCTCCCAACCTTTTTTAGGTCCGTCTTTTCTCCGATGTCTCCTGCCTCCATTTCTAAATTTTACTTCCTCTCTTGTTCTTCCTTCCCTCCTTGTCTTTGCTTCCATCTTTCCTTGTATCCTTCCATCCATCCTTTTGGTCTACCT
>NW_015150859.1:559788-567128 GCF_000732505.1 Cyprinodon variegatus
ACCTTCCTTCTTTACTCCCCTCCTTACTCCCTTCCTTCATTCCTTAGTCCCTTCCTTCCTTCCTTACTACCTTCCTTCTTTACTCCCCTCCTTACTCCCTTCCTTTCTTCCTTGTTTAAAGCCCATCCCTGATGGATATAAATATTTTGCATAAACTATTTTAATTTTAACAAACATATAGGAATAAAAACTCTGGAGATTTTCTTCTGGAATGTTTTTTTTTTGTTAATAACTGTTTAGGAACCCTGCAGATTATAGAGCGTTTGGTTCAGTGTGGCTTTACACTGAAGTCCGGCAGTTTCAACGCGCCTTTGACCTTTTTAAGGAGGAAACCATCTGGAGCTGCTAGCTGTCCTGTTTCATAGTGAAGCACTTTTTTTTTTTTTTCATTTCTCCTGGTTGCCTCTCAGTATTGTTGATGTTTGAGGTTTGTTTACCAGCTGTATTCTTATAAATATGTTTATTTTATCAGCTCTTTCTGTTATTTAGCCTTAAATAGTCACCATAGTGTCTTTACAGCTTCTGTTTTTAAAACATGAATAGTTTACAGAGAACTTGGAGATGGATATCTGTAAAAATCTTAGCATTTTCAGTTTTATTAGATTTAAATACCTTTTTCTTAG
Organism: Cyprinodon variegatus; assembly: GCF_000732505.1. NCBI lineage: Eukaryota > Metazoa > Chordata > Actinopteri > Cyprinodontiformes > Cyprinodontidae > Cyprinodon > Cyprinodon variegatus. Next base: position 560,412 of record NW_015150859.1, read on the forward strand.
CAGTAGACTAATTAGATCAGAGGGAAAGAGATATCTGTCAGCCTTGTTGCTGTGTTCTCGTTGATCTCCTTGAGATCTGAATGACATCAAACTTATTTTTGAAGTTTGCATTTTACCCTGTTGTATTGAGAAATAATCGGACTGAAGTCTCGTTTCCATCTGAGATGTTTTAAACCTGCTACTGGTCCTGATTTAACTCCAACTTGAAGCTGAAGTTCAGTGATTAAATTCTCACATTTCCTGTTCGCTCTGCAAAGTCTGCAAAGCTTCAGATTTACACGCCAGTGGATGTTTGACTGTATTTATTGTGTACAAATAAATGTGAAATAAAAATAGCCTAAGGAAAATAACCAAGAGTCCACTGTTTTTTCTTTGCTTTGAAGCTAAGCTAGTGGTTCCTAGAAAGTAAAATGGGAGGCAGATCTTTTAGTTATCAGGCAGTTGCTTAGGGCCCCAAATTTCCTAAATCCGCCTCTGCTCACGGCTTGTTGCTGCCTCCCAGTGGCCGAACATATTAATAATCTTAAATGTGACTATTAGTTTAGCTATTCTAGTGTTTATTTTATTAAAGTCAATATTCTAATTCATATTTGACTTCAGTATCATTATTCATTTAATAAATTTTAAGAAAAAAAATGATGGTGGAGTTGTGGCCCACTTCTCCAGTGACCTTTCAAGGGTCAAACTCAACGCCATGTAGAGATTCATCAGAATTTACTCTATTCTACTATGTAGTTAAATATGTATAGTTTAGAGAATCATTATTTATTCTGAAAACGCAGAGTGAAAACAAAAACAAAACATGACTTTACATAATTGCAATTAAATGTCATAAGAAATTTAGCACTGGGCTTACACGGTCGGAAATGAGGAAGCATAAATTAAATTCATAAAAATATATATATAGAACTTTGAAAAAAAATCTGTGATTTTCGTATATTTTGCTACATTTCTGAGGAGTCATAAAATCCCTAACATCAATAAATGAATGAATAATTATAAATAATTGAAGAGAATACAAATATTCATTATTTACCCCAGACAATGATGTCAGACAGAAAGCCACAAGAATAAACAGCTCTAAAAATAAATAAATAAAATGTCTTAAAAGTAAATTAATGTAAAATTCAACATCTAAATATGACAAAATGCATACTTAGATTAAATTATTTATACAAGATAAATAGTAGTAAAAAAACAACAAAAACCATTCACGAATTAAACTGCGACATAAAGAGCAAATAACGTATTGTAAATAAAATAATAAATAATTTAATAAAATAAAAAAATATATAATGAATAAAAAAATAAAACCTGTAAACATTAAATATCGCCCTGTTTCCTGTGCTTGTTCCGGTGTTGTTTTAATTTGTAGGAGCACCGGAAATAGCGCCCGCGCTCTCCGCTAGGGCTTGACATTGGTGTGGAAAGATGGCTGCTTCGGCGGCAACGGCGAGTTCTCCCCCCGGTTTGTGTCCAAATTACGCCGTGATTTGCTCATTCCTTGAGCGCTACGGAGCGCTGTTGGACTTACCGGAGCTCACCTTCCCTCAGCTGGAGAGATACCTGCAGGACACATCTTCAGGTAGGGCAGGGAAGCAGGAGGCTCCAGCGGAGAGGCTCCAGCCTTGCATTGATGATGTTGGGACTGAGCTAACGTGCTAAGGGCTAACGTTAGCTGTTATTGTGTGGATTTTTTTTAACCTTCGTGTTTACTTAAACACAAGTTAACTATCTCCCATCCCCGCTCTTCAAGATTTTAGACGTTTTCCTGCAAATTTTGACCAAGATTAAAACACAAAAATGGCGATTTATTCGATGGTTTCTGTCACTTTTTAGCTTTTGAATTGAGCTTAATTTTTTCCCTGCCTTTATCTGCTTCTCGTGCAACAACACAAGCATAAATGTGCGTTAAAAACTGCTTGCGGGTTATTGGGCATGATGAGAGTTTAAGCAACGAGTCGTGTAACACTGTATGCTGCTAGTAAATCCGTCGGATTGCGACGAAGACGTCAGAATAAGCACTTTATTTACAGTTAAATGTATTCTCAGGTGGTGGATAGCTGACCCGATGCTAAGTTAGCCGCACGTTTGACGACATCCGGCTGAAGCTTTCAAAATAAAACTAACTTAGACGCCTGAGCAAACAGCTTATCGTCTTCTTTGCCATTCACGTTTAACATTGAGCAAATACTTGAATTATATAATTAACATGTAATTATACACATTCTGCTTATCTATTTTTAAATAGTTTTTTAAGTCGTAAAAATGTCGTGGTCTTTGTCTTCCGGTGCTTATTGAAGCTAACTTGACGCTTTTCTTGCGCTTCCTATTTGAAAAGCTGATTGGGATTTAATTTCTGATTCTCAATAAAGTTTGCAGATTTTCTCTTGGAGCAACTTGGTTAAAACCTTTTATTTTTTTATTTAAATTGACTGTAGTTTAGTCATATATAGACGAAATATGATGCATTTTGTGTCAGTGGCGTGATGTGTCAATGAGATGAATTTAATTTTCATTCTAAGAAGCTAGTTTTTAAACACTGGCATGTAATGGCAGTAAATCTTCTAAAGGGGGCGCTATGGTACGATATAATACATTTAAATGCAACAGGTAAAGAAAACCAAATGAATTTATCACCTGCTGTGAAAATATAGTTTCAACTTCTGATTTTTCTGAATGTTTTAAAAGGGTGGATTATTATCCTATTTTTAAATTTATTCAAGTTTTTAAAAAAATGTAGCTTTGAGTAAAGTTGCTTTATTTAATTTATCATTCTTTATGTTGTAATCAATATATTAATCTCGTAAACTGATTAATAGGATTAATTGATTATTGAATTATCAATTAATTCAGTGATCGATTTAATTATCAACTGCAGTATAGAAACTCTAAAACATAAAATTGACGGAGTGGTGACCCACTCAAAGCAGTTTATTACCATTTTCCATGCAACATGATAAATATGCTGTAGTGGCAAACTTTTAAATTCAGTGGGTTTAAATTCTGCACTGCAAAAAATCTAAATCTTGATAAGTAATTTTTTCTTAAAATAAGTGCGTTTGTTCTTGAATTGAGGAAATAAGAGATATCTTGCCAATGGAACAAGACTATTTAGATTTGAAATAAGAAAACCCAGTTGCATTGTCTTATTTCAAGTTAATATTATCTAATTATCTTATTTTAATACTAAAAATACTCATTCCATTGGCAAACTATCTTATTTACCTACTCAAATTAAGGGTAAATACACTTAATTTAAGAAATGTTTCCTTATTTCTTGATCGTTTTTACAGTGTATAATCTGTAAATCTTAATGAAATCTTTAAGGAACCTTTTGCTGTCCGATTATTAATAGATCAGTCAAATATTGAACAGATTAATTGATTGAGTGCTACAACTAAAAATTATTTTGCAAACCGATTAATCTATCGATTACATTTTTGGATTATTCGATTAATAATCACATAGCCGAAGGTTCCTTAAAGAAGATTTTTTTACGAAATAAAACCAAAACTTTGCCACTTGAGAAGTTTTAGATTGAACAAATTGACAGACGAAAAAGTTTCTTTATATTGCATGCAATATCTTTTTTTGATTTTTAATTTTTTACAGTTTTGATATAATTCCTGCTCTTAAGTGGGTCGCTCTGTCAGCTAAATGCATATTTAACTGTCTCTATACTCCAGTTTACGATTAATTGATTACTAAATTATTTCAATAATCGATTAATCTGATTGTTTCAGCCCTAAATGGATTATAACAAAAAGTGTTAACATTTAACCTGATAAGAATTTGTTTATCAAATACTATTAACCTGCAAATAGACGTATATATCATACATTTATTTATTATATATTATATTTTCCTATTATAATTTTGTCTTATTTTGGTTTGCTTCTCTTCTCCTTCATCTGATTTGCTTTTTCCCTCCAATATTTTACCGATGAACAATTAATTAGCGTCTATAATGTGAATTGGGGTTAAACTGACACAGTTTATTAAAAGGCTGATTTCTATTATTTTCGGATCAGTCAACCGATCAGTGTGCTGCTGATATTGCTTCATTTTCCTTTATTTATATGATAAAAATGACAATGATGACAAACATTTAACAACAATCTGTCTAAACAAATATTTAATAGCATATCAAAAAGAAAGCATTAATAAAAGCAAATAAAGGGAGCAAATCAAAGCATATCTGCTGAATGTATTAATATATGGGTAAACAGACTTTAAATAGATTTTAAAATACTTCTGTTAGTCTATAAATCTGTGAATGGCTTAGCACCTAAATACATCACAGACTTGCTATCAGTGTATCAACGCCATCAGCTGATTTATTGAAGGTTTTAATTGGTGTGCGGGAAGATGCTGACATACGGGGTTTAACTACATTCTTCTGCTCCATTTTCACTCCCCTTTTGAAACCGTGCTAAGATCGGTCCGAGCACGGTTACCGCTTTAACTGTCGAGTGTAAATGACACGCAGACTGAATCGGACTGCGCTAACGTGGAGCTAGTTCATCAGTAGAGCTCGGCGTGGTTCGGTTCTGGCTCGGTTCTCAGATAACAATGAGAGCATGAGCAGACCGCCTCATCTCCTTACAGTCAGCCTCCATAATCATGAAATTTCAGGCAATCATAAAAAGATTTCCAGTGATGATTCTGCTTAGCAGTGTGATCAATGTCTGTCGTTGTTTCCTGCATCTGGAAGCCCTGATTAGACGATCGTTTGTCGAATCCACTTCCCAAAAGCCGACTCTGTCAAGCAAATTCTCCAAAGGCTGCCTTCTTCGCCTAACTCTCTGCAAACTTCTTAAATGTTACAGGCACCGCCATGTTGATTTGCTTGTCTACCTCTAGAGAGCAGTAGTACTGTAGATCGCCACTAGGAGGCGAGGATTCCATGCTAGCGTAATGTGTAAACGGTAGGGGTGGAACAGTTCACAAAATCCACGGTTCGGTCCACGGTTTCGTGGTCACGGTTTCCGGTTCGGTATATGTTGATTGTTAGCATGACATGTTGGTCGTGTTGCTGTTAGCATAAACAAAACGTGTTGCACAATGCTTGCACACTGTTGCACTTTTATCCACAACTTTCTTTCCGCCGTCATCGTAGGTCACTCTAAATGCAAAGTGGTCCCATACAGCAGACCTATAAAGTGCTGCTGGCGCGTCTTCCAACTCCTGTTCTTTCCCACTCGCCATACCCACACAATTCTCCACAACAACTGATTTTTTTCTGCTACACCCGGCTACGCTGCTTCGCTTCTTCTTCTTCTTGTTTACTACTGGCGGTTGGCTTTGGTCGCAGTACCGCCACCTTCTGCTCTGGAGTGTAAACGCTTCGCCTATGAGAAAAAGGAGCAGCGCATGAACCGAACGCAACACACATGAACCGAACCGAGACAGTCGAACCGAACGGTTCGGACGGTTTTCAAAAACCGTTCCATCCCTAGTAAACGATCATAAGGACCCGAGCTCGGCACGGTTAACTGATCCAAGCTCGGTCTGAACTCGGCACGGTTTGGTTTCAGGGGGGGGAGTGGAAATTGGGCTTTCGTTTTGCAGCAGATTTCCTTTTAGGTGGTGGAATAAATTTGTGCTGCTTCCTTTTGCAGCAATGGTTTTTGCAGCACGTCTGACAAATTACCGCCTTTTGTTCGTCATCCTCGACGTTGAATACAAACCACTGCCTTATATTGCTTAGCTAAAACACCTGTAGCCGTGTTTCCTTTGCCGGTTGCTGTAATTTGGAGAAAAGGTTTATGATGCATTCAAAGTAGGTGGGGAAAAATTAAACTGGTACTCAAAGGCTGCAACAGTCATTTCAACTATTGTGCATTGGGAAACTCGAGATACATCGAGTGTATTCGATTTATCGCTGACCCTTACCTCAAGGATATTACTGGATTTGGACCTGATTTAGGCAAAGTATTCACTAAAAGAAACAAAACTTTCCACTAAATTTGACCTTTAAGTTTTATTCCATCGTGGAAAAATCGTTATGGCTGTTATCTTAATTTGTTGAAAGGATGTTTTAATGTATATAATATCTGCTAAAAGGCCTGATGCTAATAGCTAATTAACCTTTTTGTGTGTTATGTGTGCCTGTCTCTGTTTAATGTCCTGAAATCCTTATGAAAATAAATATTTTTGATAGTTCTCTGCTTCTCTGAAAACCTCTCTTCATAGCTTTCGGTATAAACTCGCAGCATCCTCATGTCTCCTCAGTTCCAAAGCTGCTGGTTGATCTTCATGTCAAGTTGCTGAGGAAGATTGGGAAGTCGGTTTCTGCAGACAGATGGGAGAAATACCTCGTCAAGGTAAGAGGTCACCATAGACGTAAAGACTTGGTTAAGCCTGTCGGTATTTTTAATTGTTGCTCGCAGCTATAACTCAAATTGTGCGAATCAATGGCGGAGTTTCATTTCACAGCTTGCGATGTTTGTCCTCAAACTGTACGAACCGACACCCGATACGATCTGACTGCTCATATTGAACGTCCTCAACGTTTAGGGGCAAACGTTTGCCCCTTAACGTTTGTCCCTTAACGTTTGCCCCTTAACGTTTGCCCCTTAACGTTTGCCCCTTAACGTTTGCCCCTTAACGTTTGTCCCTTAACGTTTGCCCCTTAACGTTTGCCCCTTAACGTTTGCCCCTTAACGTTTGCCCCTTAACGTTTGCCCCTTAACGTTTGCCCCTTAACGTTTG
>NW_015150859.1:569851-571123 GCF_000732505.1 Cyprinodon variegatus
TTTCTAATAACTGATATGTGCATTATGTATATTAATGCATAAATAGACCATTTAACAAATGCATAGATAGCAGTTATACGAATCCTTAGTTTGTCAGGAGCTATGACGTCCAACAGCCGCCAGGAGGAAAGGATCTGTGATAGGGCTCCTTTGTGCTCCTGGGAGGTCTCCAGCTGCCTCCTGCATGGGACGGTACCGTCGTCCAATAGATGTGGGATCTTTCTCGGAGCTCTTTATCGCTCCTTCACCTTCACTGTCTCCAGGGGGCATCCTAGGAGAGCTAGGAGCCGACCTTCCTGATGAGCTTATCTATAATTTTCCTCTTTTATAGGCTGGTTCTGCCTTTACCTTATATTTTTGTTTACCATGTCAGCAATCCACCATGTTTGTTGTACAGAAGTAATACAGTCTTGCTTTTTAAATTCAGTTCAGCTTTCTCAATGGATGCTGGAAATATACATTTTAGAAATAATTTCTGTAATTTGTAATTTATTTTCCTGAACTAAAAGGAGGGAAAAGGCGTCTGATCTGTTTCAGGAGTGAAAACAAAACTAAGATTTTATTCTGAAGCTGTACCTTGTACATCTGTGGTCTAAGCATTTTTATTCTAAAGTTTTTGCTTTACTATCAGTGTTTTTGCATCTTTTAATAATATTAAACGGACACAGAGGAGGATTTCTGCACACTGTTGTCTGTGTGGATGATGAGAACAGATTCTCAGCCATTATTCGTCAGGGAAGATGTGGTTTAAGATCTTTAGTTATTTGCTCAATGGGTGGTTTCAGTCCTTCCTGGTTTGTTGCCAATCTGGTAATTTATGGTTTTTGTTTTGTTTTGGTTGCAGATATGCCAGGAGTTCAACAGCACCTGGGCATGGGAACTGGAAGAGAAGGGATACAAGGAGCTGTCCATGGAGTGCAAGACGGGCATACTGAAAGTAAGAGCTTATTTAACTGTTTTTTCATGAGTAGATCCTTTATATCATAGGTATATTTAGGTGTTTAGACACAAAAAAGGGGAACTGTGTTGCGTTTTAGCTTCTACGCGGAGGTTGAATCCTTAAGCGTGAAATAGTTTGAATTGTGAACCTAATTTAGTCTTAATTGACGCTGATTAACAACATTAACCACTTAAGTTCAGAGGGTCTTAGAAGCAAATTCCGCCTGAAATTACATATGTGAATTAAAGCAAATACAGCTCCCAAACTATGAATTAGAAATACAATGGTTTGTGTGACTGTGGCAAACTCGAAATAGGAATGCTGAATGAATT
>NW_015150859.1:572316-575749 GCF_000732505.1 Cyprinodon variegatus
AGCTTACCAGAACAGCAGGAAACGCATAAATATGGTATAAATGACTGATTTACACTATAATGATATTAACTCAGAACAGGTAAAGAGTAAACTATTATCTAAAAGGCAATTACTTTATTTATCACACACACAAATATCCACAATGAAGAAAACGACTCTGAGCATGTGTCACACTGCTAGCGGTCCGGGTGGAAACAAAAAACTAGACCAGGTTCTCTCACTCTTTCTAACAGTGACAGAAATTCATTGAGGAATATTTTTCAGGTAGAACTACTGTATTAAATGTCACCGTGTCTTATTTATAGGTAATTAAACACAGAAAAAATTTAAAATATTTAGCCTGACCAAATTTTTTTCCAAAATAAACCCTGCAAAACACCATAAAAGCCCATTTGAAACTCTGGATTAACCCTCAGACTTTATAGATCCACATCTTGACTATAAGTCAAGCAAATTTGGACTGAATAAGTCAAAGCATGTTTGTTCTACAAAGGTTTTAGTGGACAGTGGTCTAGGAGGAAATGTGATTTTGGCACAGTGCCAGAAGTACAAAAATGCATTTTTTTTTATCATAAAGGGAATCTGGTCAGAAAAATATGCTGATTTAGATTATTGGAGACTTTCTGCCTAAGAAAAAGCCTTTGCTCCTGAGATTTAGCCGTTGATTCATTGAAATTAACCAATAATATCACCAAACTGAATAGAAAATTAGAATAACAGAGCATGTTTATGTAACACATCCCGGTTACATTACCTGAAATGGTCGCATTATGACCTCTGACCCCTCCTTGGAAAGCTCTGAGCCTCTAGTTTTCAATGATGCCAGCCATTAGGGGGCGTGGCTAAAAACGGTTACCTGCTGTGGCATTACTCCCGCAGAGTGGAATTCTAAATCTCATTTTATTTGTTTACACAGCTATAAAACAAAAAAGTATTTGTGGAAAAATAATTATGAAACATGTTTTAGAAATTTTAAAAACCCATTTGGAAGGCGTGTGGATGAAACACCAGGTGACTGTTCAATTTCTATAAATAGATGAGCAGGTGTCAGTTGGCTCAGTTTATTTTATTAATTTATTTACAGCAGCTCCTTTAGTCGTCTGTTTCATAACTCCTCTTCGTTTCTCTCCAGTATTTATGCGAGATCCAGTTTGACGAAAACGTGAAGTTTAAAACAGCCATCAATGACGAAGATCCGGAGAAAATGCGTCTGCAGCCGATCGGCCGGGACAAGGACGGACAGATGTACTGGTTTCAGCTGGACCAAGATGACAATGTGCGCGTTTACCTGGAGGAGCAGGACGACTTGGACGGGGGGTCGTGGAAGTGCATCGTCAGGTCAGTTTGTTAGTTGATCTGGCTAAGAATGCAAAGAATGAGGAATTTTCTAGATCTGTCGACTGATCTTTAATTTTTCTCCTCTTTAGGACCAGAAATGACCTGGCGGAAGTTGTTGCCCTCCTAAAGACACAAATCGACCCCGAGCTGCTTAAAAAAGACCTGGAGAAGCAAAGTAAAGCAGAAGGGGAGACGGACAAAGATAAAGGTTGGACTTTAAGTGTCTTTTTTAACACGTTGTCCAAAAATTATCCATTAAGTTTAACATTTGATGCTTGGTAAAGGAGAGATTATCGCTAAGCTGATCATTTTCAGTCATTTAGTTCAAAATGTAAAACGGATAGAGAATGTGACTGAAGCTTGATGTAGCTGACTGTTCCCAGTGAGCTGCATCTCAGAGTATTGGCAGAAAGTTTATTGAAGGAAAAATTATGGTACAAAATATGCACAAGCCTCAAGAATAAAGTTCCTTATTAAGAATGCACAGATAGATCGGCCGATGCTTAGATGTGAAACTGATCTTAATTTCCTCTGCAAAGGTCTGAAAAACACCCGCTTCCAATGCTCTAAACTTTACTTTCGGCAGATATTTGAGAAGTTTTCTAGTTTCCCCGATGCTGATTAATGATTGAAATATTGAAGGTGTCTTGTGATCTTATAAGAACTGACCTTGTCTGTATTTTAAAAAACAAAACAAAATGGTAATCAACATGTCACGCTTTTTAAAGATCAAAAATCGATGATCAACCAGAAACCTGCAATCGGTGCACCTCTACCTCAAACTCTAGAAGAGTGTACTTCATGGCTACTGAGTCATAGGAATGGCTACCAGTACTGGCCTATGATCTGGAGGGGTCAACGTTCCCCTAAACTTCATACATAGTAAACATATGTTTATTTTTTCTTTTAACTTCTAGTTTTCTTTTAGATATTGTCATTTTTGAAACCGCTATACAGTAGCAGCCATTGAAAGTGGCCCTTTGCAGTCAAACAGCAGCCTAATGGCAACCTACTCCCCTTGAACTGCCAGCCACTGGCCTTTTCCTGGGCGTGCGTATTTATTTTACTCACTCCACCCTTTCACTGAACTACTGTCCACAAATCATGACAGAATATTTTGGTACAAAGATTGATGTTGAAAAAGGAAATGTAAGGGACCAGCCAAGGGCCCGTCAAGAGGGGAAATTTTGAATGGCTACTACTGTAAATACTTGAGTGCCCTATATGATTACTATGATAAAATGCTCTATACATGATTAATTAAGAACAAAATAATAAAATATAATTTTAAACTTAGCCTCTGGTGAGCTGTTCTGTTTTCAGAAGACGTCTAGGACCCCTATGTGGTCCGTTAGGGCCCCTTTGTGCCCACAGGCACTGCATTGGTGACCCCTGGTCTGGAGGAAGAGTTGAGAGGCTCAGACTTGTACCGCCAAAGGTTGGATCAATGGTAGATTAGATTAGATTAGATTAGATGAGCTTTATTGATCTCACAGCGGAGAAATTAACTGGTCACATATTGGCATAGTAATTAAAGAAGGTGCAAACAAGGTACCGGGCTTAACTAGTCAGCAAACTAGATTAAACTGAAACTCATTGCAAATTAAAGGAGAGTCGTCATGAGAAACACCAGAACCAGTGATGCAGATGATCTGAGGTCACTTTTATGTACAGATCCCATCAGACCCTCCATTGGTTTCTGAACCGGTGGTTCTAAGAGGAATAAAAAAGGTTTCTGAGCCTTTGATCGTTCTAAATGTTTGCATGTTAGATTTTCTTAACATGCTTGTTAAATTGTAAATGAGAATCTAGGTGGACACCGAGATATTTTACTTCTTAGGCTTCCTCAATCATTTTTAAGGTTTAAATTGCTTTTGATCAGAGGGAAAGAATGGGTTATGTTGACCTTTAAAGGAAAAGTCCTGTTATCGCACACGACCCATGTATGGAGGCCTTAGTCCTTGACGCAGGCGAGCAGGGTTCAAATCCAGCCTGTAGTCCTTTCCTTTCCTGACAGCCTACTGTCCATAAAAAAAGTGTCTGGGAGCGGCCATTTTTGCCCAAATATAGTAGCCCCTCCCTCCTGCCATCTTCC
>NW_015150859.1:576237-579535 GCF_000732505.1 Cyprinodon variegatus
GGAAGATGGCAGGAGGGAGGGGCTACTATATTTGGGCAAAAATGGCCGCTCCCAGACACTTTTTTTATGGACAGTAGGCTGTCAGGAAAGGAAAGGACTACAGGCTGGATTTGAACCCTGCTCGCCTGCGTCAAGGACTAAGGCCTCCATACATGGGTCGTGTGCGATAACAGGACTTTTCCTTTAAATTGCTTTTGATCAGAGGGAAAGAAGCTGTTTTGTCGACCTTTAATGTGAGACCTGACTTATCAAAGCATGCTGCTGCAGACTCCAAATACCGGGGCTGGTATTTTGAAACATGAGCAGCGTCCTCAACAGATACATACAAAATAGATCAGGAGGGCCCCAAGAGTCTTAATGTACCTTTTTTCTTCTTCCCTCAAGTGATAGTAAAAAACAAGATTCCAAACTAAACTTTGTTTTTCCTGTTTTTTTGTTTGTTGTTTTTTTTTAGGCGACACTAAAAAGACTGAAGATACATCAGATGAAGACCACAAAGAGAGAAATGAAGAAACAAAAAACTCTGAGGTGAAACCAGAGGTCAGTCTGTCCCTAAACGGCGTTGTCGAAGCTAAACAGGAGCCAGAAATCACCCCAGAAAACATCAGCACAAAAGCTCAGAGCATCAAAGCGGAGCCGGAGGAGCCGGCAGACTCTAAAGCCGCACTTAGCGAACCAGCGCCCCCCTGTGGAGCTGTGAAAGAAGAGGTAAAGAAGAGCGGCTTGGAGGAGAGCCAGCATCCCACAAGAAACGACCAGCAGGCCAAAATCCCCCTGAAGAAAAGGGGCATGAAGTTCACTGAGGACTTTGAGAAACCCGGAACTGTAACGATCCAAAACCCATCGGTCCCAGAGTCGAGTCTAGAGCAGAAGATTCCTAGAAGAAATGATCAGGTTAACGGTGAAGTTCTGCTGCAGGCAGAGAAAGAAGCTGAGGAGCAGCCTAATACAGATAAATCCAAGGAAAACGTTCCTCCGGCTGCGGATGAGGCGAAATTACTGCAGGATGACTCGACAAGAAGAGAAGAAAGTGAAGCACAGAAATCTTCCCCGCAACCAGCGTCTGTATTTAAAACCAGGGAGAAACCCTCCAATCAGGAAGAGGCAGAAACAAATGGAGCATCTAAATCTACAGATGGTGGAGATTCTTCTACAATCAAACCAACCACAGAGAAAGAGGATGAAAAAATCAAGTTAGACAAGTTAAATCATGAAGTAAAGTCTGAAGAGTCGGAGGGAAAGTCATCCTGTGTGGAGATGGACACATCTGAGTCGAACCAGAGAAAACAATCAGCTAATACAGAGACGGTGGTTAACAAGTCTGATTCCTCTGAACCTAAAGGGAAGGAGGGAAACCTCGAAACATCAGAGAGGGAGTCTAACGAGACAGAGCATGAAGAAAAGGAGCCTACAGGGAAAGATCCAGAACCCACAGAGGATAATGTGGAGAAATCTACAGAGTCCAAATCCACTACATTACCATGTGATGATGGCAAAACAGACAACCGGGTTATTAAGGACAAATCGGTGGAGAAAAAGGAGCCAAGTTGTGTCAAAAAAGACGAATCTGAATCATGTCAGCTCATCAAGCAGAGCGAGGATGTCAAAGAGACGAGCTCAGAAAAGCCAGAAGGCTTAAAGAAGGATTTAAACTGCAAAGACGGTACGATATGCGTTTCCACGCCGACTGAGGAAGAGCAATCTGTCGATAAACACAATCTGACGAAGGCACAAGACGGTGATGAAAGAGAGAAGGCTGATCACAAGTCAGGCAGAGACTGTGAACAGACGGAGAAGCCGCCCAGTCCTGCTGAGAAGGAAAAACCCCTGAAGGAAACTGAAACGCAGGCCGAAAAGAAAGAAGAGGAGAAAGCGACGCCGTCCAAGGATGACGCCAACGATGAGAGCAAAAGCGACTCTCAAAATAAAGGCGCTCTAAATGACAAAGGGAAAGAAGGGGATTCTTTAATTGACGAGCCGGAAAAAAGTGAAAAAACTGTTCAAGAAGTTCAGAAACAAAACAAAACCTCAACGAACCACGAGGAGTCCAGGCCAACAAATTCAAGCCCAGACTCCGAATCCTCAAAAGAAGCGGAGGAAAAGCAAACCAAAGGAGCAGCAGACGATGCACCTGCAGAGCAGGACTGTGATAGGAAACACGACCGGGTGCAGAACGGTGGTAGCGCTCTGTCTCAAGGGGGCGCACGGCGAAGAAACAAGCCCCCTGTGCACCGGAGGAGAGCCGAGCTCCAGGCAGAGGAGCGTCAGGGAGACTCTGAGTCAGACACCAACACGGGGAGGTGTCTGAGGAGGTCGCCGAGGATCTCCAGACCAACGCAGAAGGCCGTGGAGGTCCAGGAGAAAAAGGCAGAGAAGCCTCAGCCTGCTCCTCTGCCTCACAAGGATGAAGAAGACGGAAAAGCAGAAGAGGAGGAGGAGGAGGAAGAAGAAGAGGTCAAAACTGTTCAAAGGAAACCCAAAGAGAAAAAGGCCGATCAGGAGAACCAGTCCAAACCTAAAGTAAGACCAACAGATGGTTACCTTTGAATCATTTCTTATTGGAAAATAAAATGCAGCCATTTTGTTGGATGTTTATTTCATTTTTACCAATCTTCATCTTCTTTGTTTTTTAGGGGAGAAAAAGACGGAGAACGCGGTGGTCCAACACGCGAACCCGCCGGAAAAAGAAAAGCTCCGACGACGAGCATGAAAACAGCGAGGAGGAGGAGGAGAGCGAGGAGGAGGAGAGCGAGGAGGAAGACGACGACAGCGACGAAGACTACAAGGTGGAGCGAAACAGGAAAAGGAGGAACCGGAACAGACAAAGGCGGAACTCGGACTCTTCCACGTCTTCTGACGACGACCTACCTCCAAACGACGACCCCTGCAAACACTGTGGTCTTCCAAACCATCCTGAGCTGGTAGGCGACTGGATTTTATGCTTCACCTTCTGCCTCAGATGTTTGTTTCAATCCATATTTAATTTTTTTATCCTTTTTTTTAATTGCATAAATAAAAATGAAAATATAAAAGATAAATTTACACTTCTTGGAGAAACTGCCTTTAACACAATGACTCCCAGAGGTCAGATCTTACTAGAACTCCCATTGGCCGTCAGTTTGATGAGTGACATTTTTCCCAATAGAACGCATTAATAGTGATGATGTCATCAACTGAAATGGTGGCATTGTAGATATGTAGACCTTAAAATAGGTTTAATTTATATTTTTCAAAGGCTGTATTGTATGCTATTATTTGTTGTCTGGATTTGTTTCACTACACAAGTTAAAAGTTTGAA
>NW_015150859.1:581388-582715 GCF_000732505.1 Cyprinodon variegatus
TAAAAACTACTTGCGATGGTTAACATTGAGCCCTGACATCCACGCCAACCTTTGTGAGATTATAGTAGCCCAGGGGGTCTGGTTTGGTTTTGGAGTTTACCGGTTGAGGTGTGGCTAGTGCTGATACTGATACGTCTGCGTTTTCCTGTGGGTGGGCGATCATCCTCGGACTCGCTGTCAGAATCTAAGCCGCTTCCTACTCGCCGTCCTCATCTTTTTTTCCCCTCAAGCCTTTATAAAGCCTGTGACGCGGTTAGATTTCTCCTGAAAGCCATTTTTTCCGTATTAGCCAAAGAATTCTAGGTAGAATATTGGTTGCTTGGCAACAGTACCAAATGTCAATCAACCACAGGAAGAATTTACAATACAACTAAAGGAGCCGTCGAAATGACGGCTGTGGGAGTTCGAGGTAAAACTAACCATATTTATTTTTTACGTTTTATTTTTATTAAAATAACTATGTGAAAATGAAGGAAATATAGAAACAGGAAAAGTTAGTTAATATGAGCAACATATGATTAATGTAAATAAAGTTATTTCCCTTTAAAATCGGAGAACTGTCCAAATGACGGCCTTGGGAGTTCTAGTGTAAAACTCTAACTTTATCACAAAAGTTAGCAAATAAATGTTGTTTTTCCTTTCATTAAAGGAAATGGAAGCCATCAAACAATGCAGAACAAATATATCACTGAAAAAAAAAAATATATAAAAAGAAAAAAATAAATAAATCTGAATCTACCGTTTTCCTTCATCTGCACGTTTCCAGATCCTCCTGTGTGACTCATGTGACAGCGGCTACCACACAGCCTGCCTCAGGCCTCCTCTCATGATCATCCCAGACGGAGAATGGTTCTGCCCGCCCTGCCAGCACGTACGTTCATGTCAGATTCCTCTGCTAACCAATTATCTCACAACAAAGGGGATCAGAATCTTTAAAAAAAACATTCTCATCTGCAGAAGCAGCTCTGTGAAAAACTGGAGGAGCAACTCCAAAACCTGGATGCTGCCTTGAAAAAGAAAGAACGGGCCGAGAGGAGGTGAGTCTCTCTCTGATCACTGCGAAAACGGATCAAAGAAGCATGAAAATAGAATAAAATACTTCAAAATGTAAAAGACATTTGGGACAACATGAGAGAAGTTCATGAAGAAACCTTGATAAAAGGTAACAGTGAACAGAGACTGATTTCAGAGGTGTGTGTTTCCTGCTGTAGAGAGAACAGTAGGTAGCGTTTTTTATTTATCAGGGGCAGGGGCGGATTTAGGAAATCTGGGGCCCTAGGCAAAGACAGGCAAGGGGGCCCTCTGAATTGAGAAGACAACACATAAA
>NW_015150859.1:585803-594928 GCF_000732505.1 Cyprinodon variegatus
AATAGTGTCCAGCTGATGGAAACGCTGTTTAAAGTTTGGTTAATATTGGTTAATATGTAAGGCTTTGTTGTGCGCAGGCGGTCTGGAGCGCTGCGGGGTGGGGAGGTTACGGAGGATGTGGGATTTCGGGGTTAGCTGTTATAAGATCACGAGATATTTTCATCTTCCTAAAAAAAAAACAGTTATACATTTGCTGTGAAACAATAAAACATCGAATTAGCTGCTTTAAGGCATCGACTGAGTGGTTTTCAGACCTTTTCAGAGGTAGATCAGATTGGTGGAAAAGATCGCTTTCACATCTATTGACCGATCACCGTTACAGTGTATAGTCAGTGTTTTAATTGCTTAGCTGTGGAGTGAGTTTACATTAGATTAATTGGAAACATTTGTCTTTTTTTTTTTTTTGCAGATTCGATGAGTTTGACGAAGCGATCGAGGAAGCCATTGAGGAAGACATCAAAGAAGCAGAAGGTGGAGGTAGGAAGGATGTTCTAGCCAATGTGGAAACGGGGAAAGTGGTTCATTTTTATATTATTAGGGAAAGAAGAGGACTATTGTAGTACCTTTTTCATGTTTTTTTTATTTTTTAGATGCATGCGCAATACAAAGCGGTGTATGTTCTGAATTTATCACCTTCAGTCAATTCTCTGTGAAACAAGCCTTTACCAAATTAAAGCTCTGGTCACCGCCAGCTGTATTCAAAGATTTAAAACCATTTCTTTCCCATAAAATTAAATATTTGAGGAAATTTTCTATCCTTTAGAAGAAAAATTAAAGTGGAAATGAAAGAGTCAACTAAATTGTGTCGTACCATTATCAATAATTATACCAAAAANGTATAAAAGACGGAACATAAGCTTAGTGGTTTTTATCTGTAGGAGCTGGTCGAGGTAAGGACATGGCAAACATCACGGGCCACAGGGGCAAGGACATCTCAACCATCCTCCAAGCAGAGGAAGGTAAAGAGAACGGCCGTCCACCGCGAGCCAACGCCGCTCAGCGCCGGAAGAAACGCCGGCGACTCAACGACCTGGACAGCGACACTACTGTGGACGAAGAGGAGAGCGAGGAGGAGTTTTGTCTCAGTGAAAGGTTTGTTTTTAAACTTTAGTTCCCGTCTTCTGAGCCATCGTCTTCGTTCTCCCGCCTTGCCTGAACTCTTCCTGTTTGGGTTCAGCTCTGAGGAAGAGTTTGTCGTTTCCGACAACGAGACGGAGCCAGAAACTGATGCAGACTCGAATGGCAGTGACTTCGGCAGCAACCGCGGCGGTAGGCGCCACGCTTCGGCATTTAGCAGAAGGCCACAGAAGCGCAGGCAGAGCTCAAGAAAGAGGAGGAGACCGAAATGGTACTCTGATGATGAAGAGGACGAGACGGATGATGAAGTGGAAGAGGAAATAGGTAGGCTTCAAATAACTTTTTTTTTTTTTACTATTCTTGGATTATTGTCAGAATTTGGTGACCCTAATCCATAAAATCTTGTTTTCCATTTATTTTATATAACTGTGAAGTCTTAATTTCCCCTGCAGAGACGGAGCGTTCGAGCGATTACAGCGACAGCGATCTGGACATGAGTCGGCGGCGGTCTCGGCGGAGCCACAAGAAGGAAGTAAACTACCGCGAGACGTCGGAGTCCGAAGGTTCTCAGGCTGAAAGTAACCGGGCCAAAATGAAGCCCAGACGGTTCCGGCAGAGCTCGGACAGCGACGGTCAGTCAGGAACAGGAAGCAACTCGTGATCTTCTATATTTATATTGCTGCAGAAGAAACTTTTAAACTGAGGGATAATTGTTTGGGTTTTCTTAGCAGGATTCAGAGGAGGAATTATTAATCCTAAAATGACTTCTATAACTAATTCTGCCTCGATGAAGAGGGAGTTGTTGCAGCTCAGCTATGGTGATAATAGGTCATCATATTCAGTAGTGGTAAATTCTATGGTTAAGGGTGTAAATGGTATTATATAAGCTTATCAGAATTGTCATCAGTTTTACTGTGACTTATTTACAATACCATATTGTTCTCCTTGCGTTAACATTTTATACAGTCTCCCTTTATTTGCCGAGTCATCTTTCAGAGATCAAAAGATCCCATATTATCTAATTAATTTCACGCTGAGATATAAGTATTATTTTCTGGTTTACATTACATCATTTCTGTGGTGAAGGTTTAGGCTATTTGTATTTGTAAGCATAGACATAAAATAAGAGTGACCCTATACTGACTGTCGCAGCGCAGGAATTACAGGCGCCATCTTGGGGAGGTCAACCTGCTACCCAAACCTGCTGCTTTAGGCAGAACAGAAGAGGGATGCCTCAGCACTGTGCAGCGTATTTTTATTTAAATCAAAACACTGTTTACATCAGGGCTGTAGGGATAACTTAGTGAAGCATCAGAGCTTTGGAAGACATTAAATCAGAATGAGAAATACTTTAATAATCCCAGAGGGAAATTACTTTTGTTACACGCTCCAGTTACAGTTTTATACAATATATACACACATCCAACTATACAATATAATAAAGATATAAAATAAGAATAAAAAGAGATAAAAATATATACACATATAGCTCTTCTGTATATATATCTGTAGGTATATCTATGCATATGTAAAAACTAAATCCAAATAAAGTGAAAATCCAAGTAAAGTGATAAATCCAAGTAAAGTGATAAATCCAAGTAAAGTGATATGTGGGGTGCAATTTTGTTCAAATAAACGGCATATATACACCACATAGAATAGAAACTCCCTTTGTTGTCCCACAATGGACATTTAAAGGCACATAAAAATAATAGAATAAATGACAGAGTAGAAAAGACAAATATCCAATTTTATTTGTTACGCACTTAAAAACAACCACAACTGAACAAACTGCTGTAAAGGGGGGGGGAGGCTACTCCATTACTCTTAATTACAGTGAGTCATTTGTTTGTTTACAGCAAAAAACAAAAATTTTGTTCAATATTCAGAAACTAAAAGTTGATTAAAAATCATTCTGTTCCTCCTCAACACACTGAGCGGCGCTGTCGACCTCCCCAAGATGGCGCCACCAAATCCCTTTAGTCCTCATAGGTGAAAGCGATCGATACGGGGTCTACTCTTATATTATGTATATGTTGGTTAGTATTTAAGTTTTGAGCTTGCTGCCCACTAGTGGTGTGGCGGTGAAACTGCATAATCTTAAGCTTTCTGGTTGTCAGGGGCTTGGAGATCGCATTTGTTACGTAAATGGAGAAATGGAGAAAAAGGTTTTCTTTAACAGGACCTTTAGTAAAAGAAAAAATAAGATGTTTTAGGAAAGTAAAGACTATAAATACTTTTATCGGTAGATGTAAAACGCAAGATATGAAAAGAATAGAAATTTAAGTCACACTGTATGGCAGGAAAAAACCCCATCTCAGATGGGTTAAAATAATGCTGTGTGTTTAATAATAAAACATTTTTAATACTTTTTAGAGGCGTAAAAAAAGACACATTAAATATAGTTAACGCTTGGTCAAAGCTCATCCTTTGTGAACTGGTCAGTCGTTTAGCAGAGGAAACTAAACTGCTCTTTTTCCAACCACAGATTTTCCTTCAAAGGACATTTTTATGAATTTTTAAAGTTGGATCATTTAAACTGCCACTTTATTTCACCAGGACCTTTCTAGGCTCATGGTTCTTGTCAATGTCTGTCAAATCAGAAATCTTCTTCTGTTATGATGAAGGCATTATTTCTTCCTACCACTCTGAGATTTATGAATATATATTTTTTTATATTTAAAAAATGTATTTTCCGTTTCAATTTGTGTTTTAATCTTCATAAACTTGTACAAAAATAATCACTTTTCTTCTTAGAAATTCATAATGTGAGTAAATATAACACTTTTTGGCATATTATTGCAATGGAAACCTTTACAGGGACGATCTAAAACACACTTGTAAATATATCTAAAAAAAATAATAATAATATAAGATTTTTATTTAAGGCTTAATTTTTATTTTTTTTATCCATCCCTCCAGCGAGTTTCTCCAGAGATTCCGAAGAATCGTCTAAGGAACCGAAGTTGAAGAGAAGAGTCGACTCCTCAGAAGATGATTCCCGGCAGCGACGCAGACGCTTGGCTCTAAAACGCAGGAGAGCGTCTGAAGAGGACGACTCGGACTCGGACGACTCTTCAGAGGAGGACCGGCCCGTTCGCAAGCGGGTAAACCGCATCGACTCGGACGATGAGGAGGAGGAGGAGCAGGCAGAAAAGCCTAAAGAGGAGGAGCCAAAGGGAACAAACTCGTCAGACCGCCGCCCAACAGAGCCTCAATCAGCGAATGGACAGAGCACCACAAAGAACTCTGACGGCCCCGGCAGCCGCCCTGCCGTCGCCGACGCTCCGGGTCTCATTCCACAACCGGACACGCTTAAAACTGTTGTTTCCACGGCAGCCGTTGTCGCCGCCCCGAACGGACTGGTGGGGCAGGAAGCGGCGGCGCAGGAAGACGACGAGGACGACCTGTTGGGAGTCACAGACTTGGTGGACTACGTCTGCAGTAACGAACAATTGTAAAAAGTAAAAAAAAATGGTGTACCGTTTTTTTTTTTTGTGGTATTGTATTTTTATATTGCTTAACTTTATTATTCCCTTTCCCTGTTTTTGTTTATTTCCACGTGGAGCTTGATTCCAGTCAGTCTCACCATTCGGTGCATTCGTCCGATGCAGACAGTTAGGGCGCCGACATATCGTATCAGATCCTCCAGCTCCACTGCCAAACCTTCCTCCAGTCATCTTTTCATCAACTTTTTTGTTTTGTTTTTTGCATTAATGTTCTTGTACAAAATCTGCCAACCAAGTTTTATTTTGCTTGAGGTCCGTTATCTAGCTTCTAATATCATTCCATCCCTGACTCAAACGTTTATGACGGCTGTCCAAACTATTAGCCCCTCCGACCGCAATTCATGAATCCTATAAAAAAATTCTCCTTTACTACAGGAAACTCCTAAACTCCTAAGTAAACATTTTAAGTGACGTCACTGAGTGACTTTTTCTTGTTGGTGAGAAATGATGAGTAACCCAACTTATCAGCCAAATGTGCGTGTATTCATCTTAGATCTATAACATGAATTACAGATCCTGATCTTTATTTGAAAAATGTTTTTGGCTTCCGTGCTTTTCTGCTTTCTGATCAGGTGGTTAAAAAAAAATGACAAAACCGAGTTAAAAGACTTTAAAAAGTTTTTAATCAGTCAGAAATGGGTTTGAGTACACTTCTTTACTTGATGTTTAAATGCTGGCAGCAGCAAGTTGATGCAGTCACTCTTAAATCAAAAGTCTTTCGCTGAAATATTTCCACAGAAAAAAGAAAATTGCAAGTTTACCTAAAATTTTCATTGTTTTGGACTCTGATTCTGCTGCTCTAGTCTGCCATCTTGTGGCCGTCTAGAGTATCTTACATCGGTGACAACCCAAAAAAACTATAACGTTATTTTAATTTATATAAATATCCCTGCCTACAATTTTATGAGCTTCCAAATTCAGATTTCGTGTCTTTGAAATGTGCGGTACTGTTTTTAAAAGCCTTTTTTACTCTAATTGAATAAGCTAACCCTTGAACAAATGTTTGGGTGACCCCGGGTCACCGTGCTGTTGTATCTGGAAGCCTTCCCGCCCCCTTTTTTCCCCCGCCTCAGTCGTCCACCTGTCTCTGTCGAAGGCGTGAATGTATCCAAGTGACCAACCTGTTTTTTTCTCAGCCTTCCCCTCTTTCTCAACTTTTGTATTTGAGCGATAGACTAGCCTTTTGTATGCCGTATACGTCGTGTAATTATTTGACTTCTGTGTATCGCCATCCGCACCGGTGGTGAACTCTCCGTTACCAAGAGTTGTTTATGAGGAGCAAAATCTAAAAAAGTTAAACTATTGTCCCTCCTTAGATCCGAGTGTCTTTGTATTCCATTCGTTACATTATCATGTATTTTATTTTGTATATCTAAACCATTATGAGTGAAAATGTAAAGTGTCTTATTTTTTTTGTACATTCTCCCACATTGTAGGTTCAAAAATCATGCTTTCATCATGTTTAACTAAAATAATTCAATTTGGTATCAATTTTTCCTCATTCTGCTTCCCCAGATCTTCCAGCAACTCTTGTTTCTATAACCTTGAACTAAAGTCAGATTGTCTGACTTTACCATCAATATCATGATCAATCAATACAAAGTGTAATAAAAAGTTTGGAAGCAAAATAGAGAAGTTTTTGGGGGGCTTAAAGCAATGACTATTCTGACCTCTTCTGGATCCAGTCTGTGTATATCTGTAGTTTTTGCTGTAATATATTTAGAGGCATTTTGTAATCGATTAAAAGTAAATATATTGGGCAATTCTTTTGGATTGCATGGGTTTCTATTAGTTTTTTTGTTTTTGTTTTCCGTAGGGAAGTAACATCGGCACAACAGTTTTGTTTGTTGGTTTTTTATAGAAAAATTTGGGCATGTTTTTACAAATATTTATCTCCCGACTGCTGGTTTTGGTGCGGAGGAGGACACTTCTGCTGGAAGCGCACGGGATCAGCTCAACATTAACTGACTGAGAAGATGAAGCCCATTTGTAAAATATTTTGTAAACTACTCTAAGTGTGGTCTCCACAGAGAAGTCTCTATTTACCCATAACGCATCTTCCAATAAGATAAATGTGTGCCGCCTACAGTGCGCACTAACATTACAATATTTAGCCTTCAGGTGGACAGAATTTAGCTCATCTAAAAGCAAAGGTATGGCTGCTGGGGGGGGCTGAGTGTAGAAATGTATCGAAAGATGTTGCATAGAAGCAGGTTTGTGGGAAAAGACTGTGCCAACGACTGAAGTGTTAACCGTTTCCTTTTTACCTCATGATGAAGCTGGAAGGAAAGAAACCCTGTCCACTGTGGATAGTTCCTAGTAAATGGATTGTGTTTTATCTGCTATATTACTTTTTGTTTGTTTACTGCAATTTCTTATGGATCGGCTCTTGTACATTTGTTATAATAAATCAGGTTTTAAACCTTTATTCTTATGTTGCTTCTTTTTTTCTAACGTGGGTTAATCGCTTGGCTCATAAATGTGATTTAAAATTAAACTAAAGCTAGAAAGTTAACTTTTTCTTTACACCTTGTCCCTTTAAAATAATTTCACGCATATATTCTTAGTTTTAATGTGCAATTACTCCACCTTTGTTATATTTTTGAAAATTAAACTTTCAGAAGGATTAATTATTCCTGTCATGTAACTTTATCTCTATGATTTTATTGTGTATTCATAATTTGTGTAATTGATTCGTTAGTTATCCACTCAAGGATGTCAAAAACACTATTTTTATCCTGCTCCATCTGACCAGAAATGATTTATAACAACATGATTCATTTTTAGTTACCACTACAAACTGATTATCACTCCTAAACCAGGTGGACAGCGGCCTACCCAGAGAGCCTATCCTGGCTTCTCTTCATTGGCTTCCTGTTAAATCCAGAATAGAATTTAAAATCCTCCTTCTCACATATAAAGCCTTAAATGGCCAAGCTCCATCTGATATCAGAGATCTGATTGTTCCTGATGTTCCTAACAGAGCACTTCGCTCTCAATCTGCAGGTTTACTAGTGGTTCCTAGAATTTCTAAAAGTAGAATGGGAGGCAGATCTTTTAGTTCTCAGGCTCCTCTCCTGTGGAACCAACTACCAGTTTTAGTCCGTGAGGCAGACACCCTGTCTACTTTTAAGGCTAGGCTTAAAACTTTCCTTTTTGATAAAGCTTATAGTTAGAGTGGCTCAGGTTATCCTGAGCTATCTCTATAGTTCTGCTGCTATAGGCTTAGACTGCTGGAGGACATAGGGACCCCTTTTTCATCATTCTGCTTCATTCTATCTCTATTCTCCCACTCTGCAGAATCTGTTAGTTCAATCTCTAACGTTCTGCTCTCTCTGCTTTTTATCATAGTAGCTTCATCTAGGCTGTTCCTGTTCGGCTGTGACTCCATCCTCTCGGAACTTGTCTGCCTGGCTGTGTGTTTCCTGGATGGGTCCACCTTTTACAGCTGCTTTTTCTATGTCTGCTTCTGTCTCCTTGAACCCCAGTGGGCCTCAGCAGATGGCCGCTCACGCTGAGCCTGGTTCTGCTGGAGGTTTCTTCCTGTTCAAAGGGAGTTTTTCCTCTCCACTGTCTCTACAAGCATGCTTAGTGTGAGGGATTGCTGAAGAGTCAATGAGTCGATGCAATCAGCTGGTTTTAACTTAACTTTGAATCAATCCGACTGGATGATCTGATGAACTGTAAAGTGCCTTGAGACGACATTATGGAAGCTCATTGGTAGAATTCCCTTATGACAGAAAGAAGGACACAATTCACACCATTTTATCATCCGGAGGGGGGAAACATTTAATTACAAAACCGAATTCATACAGCTGTCTTAAACACTTCATACATTCAGCACTGCATCGTCACATTCAGTTATTCCCCCAACCTTCAGTCCATTTTAGCCGGCATTTATAGTTTCCACATCGCACCGTGTGGATGCACGTGCACGACTGGATGCTCTTCCTGGAAATCTCTTAGCTTATGACCTGATTGCGTGCGATTCAGCCAGTAAGAACCCTGTTTTTGCCAAGATTCGTACGTGACTTCCAGCATGTAGACACCCTGTCTACATGCTGCGTTCTCTGTGTTGCTAAGTTAGCATAAGGTCAGAAACAGGACTACATAACGCAGAACAACTGCTTCCATATTTGGCAAGCCAGCCAGATATTTACATTCTACAACATGTGTTGGGAATTAGCGCTATAGAAATAAAATTAATTGAATTCTAGCTGTAAAGGTAGACCAACACCATATAGAATAGACTGCTGGAGATAGGCACCAGCCTAGTGTTACCAACTTAGTTCTTGTGTTCCTATGTTTAGTTTCCATGTTTTATTTTCCTAGATTTTAGTTTCCAGACTTCTCCAGCACCTCTGTTTAAAAAAAAAAAAAAACTGCCTAGAGAATGCAGAATTTGGTAACAACACATAAAAGCAACAAACTCTGTCCTCCTGAGTGAGTGGATCAGTGAGCCCGTAGGGCAAACTGCCTGCAGCACGAAGTAGCAGAGAGAGAGAACCTTTCCACTTTCAATCCAGATTGCCAAAGAAA
>NW_015150859.1:595752-600275 GCF_000732505.1 Cyprinodon variegatus
GAGCGGCCGTCTGCTGAGGCCGACCGGGGTTCAAGGAGACAGAAGCACTAGCACTGACCCATGTGGTACTCCACAGGTAATGTTTGAGCATGTATTGCATTTCATTGCATTGCAAAATTAGATCATTAAAATATGTTTTTAATTGACACAGTCGTTGGGCTACACGGTGGATAAGTGGGTAGCACTGTTGCCTTGCAGCAAGAAGGTTTTTGGTACAATTCCTGGCCCTGGGGTCTTTCTGCATGGGGTTTGCATCTTCTCCCAGTGCATGCTGTGTGAATTTATTCTCTCTCTCAGTTTCCCTGCTTTCCTTGTGCCACAGCTGCCCTTAATCTCCTCTGATTGCTCTTATGGTTTGCTATTATACCAACAATGCCTCTGTGCAATTACAAGAAGCGGCTTGGAGTGTTTTGAAGCGCGCGTCTGACAGATGATGAAATCACCGCGTTAACCCAGTGCGGCCCTCTACAACACCGCTGGTCAGCCGCACAACTACTTAGAGTTGACCAAAATAATCTGAGTTGGGAAGTAAAGGACACATTTATATTATATAACTGGTACCATGTGACCTGTTATGCTGGCTAGATTTAATGGGGCTTTTTTTTCCTTTTTGGGATAATCCAGACCTCAGTGAGGGGATTAGCTGTGCTAATTATTGTGCTAATGTTTACAGTAAAAATATTTACTCTTTACTCATAAACCAGAAAATATAACTTAAGTTCATGTGTACAGTAATTATATTTCTCTTCACTGTGGTTTTGTTTATCTAAAAAAACTAAAGCAAAACTCACAGCTCATCAAAAGTCAATATGTATTTTTTAACAATTAAGCAATTAAAAATAACAATAGAAAAGATCAACATTAGCTTCCACTTAGAAGATTTTAACACTTTGTAAATGGAAAAGTAAACAAGTATTTTCATCATGTTATTAAATCTTGATATTGTGATAATTATACTTATATGCTGAAATATTAGAAATATTAGATCTAAATATAAGGAAAGTTCACTCAGGTCGATCAAATAAAAGATGAATAATTCTGCATCCACCACATCTCCAAAACATAGTCTCAAATATTAAACTCGGTGTTAAACCTGTATTCCAATAAAAAATACTTTACACATTATAAGAAATTAAAGCATTTTAATTATCACCTTATATAAAACTATGTTTCTTAGAAACATATTGTACATTTCCCTGACAGAGTCAGAAATTTGACAGTAAATGAGTTTCATCACATTCTTCTTAACAGAAATGATGCAGGTGTTACTTTTGGACAAAAGTCTTTTTGCTGACAGCTGAGGTGCAAACAGGAGTACCGTAAAATATTTCATTTTCAAGACAAAATTTAAGAATGATACGTACATTTACAATAGTCCTTTGAGTAAAATACATTTAAATACCATTCACTTGTAAAAAGAGAGCATATTACCCAGACTAAAGTGCACGGTAATAATCAGGCAATCAGACTTCAAGCAATCAATCAACAGTAAAAAAAAAAACACTGTGGTGCAACTGAAGCCTCCTCAATACCCCATATTTATCACCGAAAGCAAAGATAGCAATCGAACAAAGAAGTTTTTTTCATTCAAAATTAGGGTTATTTATGGAAGAGGATTAGTACCACTGAAAAAAAACCCAAAAGTTAACTGATTTTTACATATTATTTCAGTTTAATATGGAAAACAGTCAGAATTCTGACTTTTACCTCAGAATGTTGGATCTTAATGTAGATGGGCACCAT
This sequence comes from Cyprinodon variegatus, assembly GCF_000732505.1. NCBI lineage: Eukaryota > Metazoa > Chordata > Actinopteri > Cyprinodontiformes > Cyprinodontidae > Cyprinodon > Cyprinodon variegatus. The sequence continues at coordinate 597,496 of NW_015150859.1, forward strand.
GAAGGATGTGGAGCGCTCAGCTTCACTGACAAAGATGTGAGTCATTTGGGAGGGCCAGAAACACATTGGTGGAAAATGATGGAATTAGGCGACTTTTTACATCCCTGAGGGGCCCCTGGTGAGGCTATTTCATTAATGGAAGAGCAGAAGGTGATTAAAACAAGAGAGATAGTTTAGTCTCTAGACATGGCTACGGCTTGATGCCAACATGTTTGTTAGCTGTCAGAATTCAGTCTGAATTCTGAAATTTAAGTCAGAATTCTGAGATTAAAGTCAGAATTCTGAGGGTAAAAAAAGTCAGAATTCTGAGATTAAAGTCAGAATTCTGAGATTAAAGTCAGAATTCTGAGACTAAAGTCCGAATACTGAGATTAAATTCAGAATTCTGAGAAAAAAAAAGTCTGAATTCTGAGATTAAAGACAGAATACTGAGATTAAAGTCAGAATACTGAGATTAAAGTCAGAATTCTGAGATTAAAGTCAGAATTCTGAGGGGAAAAAAAGTCTGAATACTGAGATTTAAGTCAGAATTCTGAGACTAAAGTCCGAATACTGAGATTAAATTCAGAATTCTGAGAAAAAAAAGTCTGAATTCTGAGATTAAAGTCAGAATTCTGAGATTAAAGTCAGAATACTGAGATTAAAGTCAGAATTCTGAGATTAAAGTCAGAATACTGAGATTAAAGTCAGAATTCTGAGAAAAAAAAGGCAGAATTCTGAGATTAAAGTCCGAATACTGAGATTAAAGTCAGAATTCTGAGATTAAAGTCAGAATACTGAGATTAAAGTCAGAATTCTGAGAAAAAAAAGTCTGAATTCTGAGATTAAAGTCAGAATTCTGAGATTAAAGTCAGAATTCTGACTTTTTTCCAAATATAAACTGAAATAATATTTAAAAATCTGTTAACTATTTTTATTTCTTCAGTGGCCCTAATCCTCTTCCGTAATTACCACTCATAATAAAGTGCATTCAGATATTTTAAATTACATCAGCATTATCAGCTATTTGTAGACAGAAATGCAGACGGGTAGGTAGGTAGTGTGCATATAGAGTCCATCCTTCCACACGTGAGCAGAAGACATGGCTGATTTTTTATTTTATTTAATAATGAACACTTGCATATTTTAGGTTAGATTTAAATAAATTTTAAAAACTTATCTGAAAGCCATTTTATCCTTAAATTAAATGACAGAACTAGCAGACAGTTCCATCTTTTATCACTAATTGGAGATTAACTTATTGATCCCTTAAGATAACTGGTTGTCATTACTTATTGAACTTATTGCATTTAGCTGGTCTGTTTAAATACATTCTTAGAAATGTGTGTCTTTAAACTTTATAAATGCATGGAGTTAGATGGAAAGCAAAGTACTAGAAAAGGACCTGAGAACATGATTACTGATCATATTTATAGAGACATTCGATAGATAATAAACATGTAAATGCACATACACTCTCACTGTTGTGCTATTAGACATTTGGCATGTTTTAAAAGTTTTTCCCCTTATTGATAATATTAATAGGAAATATTCATGTTCAGCTGTTGTCACTAAATCTAACCTGTGCCTTTGATTTGTCTTTTTAGGGACGATCATTTGACAGAATGCACTTTTTATTATTAAGGTAATCGTAAAATTAAAATAAATGTTAAAAGTGCAATGTTAACCAAACAAAGTTAAATAAAAACTCTTGTTTTTCATATGATTAATTTGATAATAAATTAAGATAATTCTTTAAGGGATGCAATGAACTAAAGTTTTGTGCTCAATGCTAGGACTGTGAGTTAGCATAGACAGCGTTTAATAATTGCTCAATTGGTTTTTCTAACTATTAGTATTGAGCCCTTAATGATGCTTTAAAAAAGATAAAATCAATCAAACCAGAAAGGAGTGATGAAGACACAAAGTCTTGTAATTGATGATTTATGTTTAAAAATGGTGTCTTTGATTAGCTAATATTAGCTAGCTAACATTAGCTAGCTAACGTTAGCTAGCTAATGTTAGCTAGTGTTTCAAAACAACTATCCTTCATTTAAGCTGCGAGAACAGAAAGTCCCACGATATCTTCAAAGTGCTATTTTCAATGGTAAAGTGTGAACAAAGATGAAGATAATTGTGTTTTATAACTAATTAATCCTGATTAAACAAATTAAACCTTCCAAATAGGTTTGCCAACTCCCTGAAAAAAAAGAAAGGGACACCTCATGTGCGTGCCAGCTGACCCGATTGCCTTTACCCCTCCTGGCGTGGTGGTTTTTGTTTTAGCCCCCCTTTCTGTGTGAAAGGATTTTTAAAAACTATTTGACTCAAATCTGCATTGAATTAGATGCATATTTGTGGGCTGCAGAAATAGTGCTCCGGCACACCGTGCATTGTGCTTTATATTCACAATCGCTGACCTTTTCCACCCATGTATTTGTTTTTTCCCATTCCTCCCTAAATTTCTGCATCCTTTTTTTTTTCGTCGGAGGAGTATCGCTATTCAAAGGTGCACCGCCCCCAACAGCAGCATCAGCATTTAAATTCCTCCGTTCATCCCCCATACTGCTCTGTTGTTTCTCGCTATCTTCTCCGTGAGCAACACTTGGCTCGACCAATGGGATGAGGGGATTCTGGATCGTTACATATATGTTGTCAGCTCATTGGTCACAATGCAGGACAGGGACGGGAACAAGTTTACCGTAAGTTTCGTATCTAACGTGCCCTTGTTCTTTATTTTCCATTAGCTATTTTTTACTCTCTCAGTAATACGGGACGAAGTGAGTTCCTTTTCCACTTAA
>NW_015150859.1:601531-604851 GCF_000732505.1 Cyprinodon variegatus
TCAGTTTTTCAAGGGACGGTTGGCAACCCTACTTCCAAGGTTAGTGGTGCTACAACACACCATTATTAGTTTGTCTCTACACATTATTCCAAAAAAAAAAAAATAATCCAATGGACTTAGTTTCCAAGTTTGAAGACGTTTCGCTTCCCATCCAGGAAGCTTTTTCAGTTAAAATGTCAAGAATAGCGTTCCATGTTATACACAGTAGTGCTATTCAATGCAATTCCTGACATTTAAATCGATAAAGCTTACAGGATGGGAAGCAAAACGTCTTCAAACTTGTAACTTGAAGCAAAACGTCTTCAAACTTGTATCCACTTTTTTGGATAAATACAAATTGGTTCATTCTTTGGCAAATAATGTAAATGTTCTTAATGTACCTTTTTTTATTATATGCATTTTATTATTGGTAATTATTTGCTTATGTATTTGTGCTAAAGTAGTTATGAGTTGTTTTAGTCACCATGGACTGTGAGCCTCTCCATTGAGATTTCACGCTCCCTGAAACAAAACTTTCAAACTAGCTCTCTATAAACCTTTTTAAATCCAAGCTTTTGACTTCTAGTTAATTATTTAGGTTAATGTTCAGATTTGTTGCTCTTCTAATTTTGCTTTCTTCATCTAAATGTTTTGCATATGTATTTAGTTCTGTGCTCTCCTGCAGCATACCTTGTCTTTTGACATCAGTCATGATTAGAGCTGCATAAAGCCCTATTTGATCCTGTGCATTTGTGCATCAATAAGAGATTAAATAATCTTAATTATCCAGGGATATCCAGTCCATCATATAAAACAAAATGAACTAAAACTACTGCATCTTCTCTTTCTGCTCATTAGAGCTGTGCATCCCGATGGTGCTCTTTCCAGAGAGGAAGGGGATGATCTTCTCAAACAGGAGGATGCAGCTCGCCATGCCTGCAGACACAGAGGTTACCTTGCAAATATAACCTGTGTTGAATATGAAACTTAAAAAAAATACTACACAGAGTAAAATGCTATGAACAAAAGTATCTCATTACCCAATATTGGTCCCAACCAGTAGATAAAGCAGTATTCAAGGTAGGTGTGACCACTGCAGGGGAACTGAATGGAAAAAGCCAGGGCAGGATTAAAAACAGCCCCGGAAATGCTTCCACCTGCAGAAAGAAGAAAGAATAAACTTAGAAGCAAAAAGGAATTGCTGCTCCTTTATCCCACACTTGCTGAAACCACACATAGGTTTTTCTGCAATGAAAGAAATCAAACAAACCAAAACTCTCACGATCTGAGTTGTGAAAGTATCTCTATGAAGAACTGTGTTGATATTGTCCATTTGCTGGCGTGTTTAAAGGAAAAGTTCGGACATTTTCAGAGTACAAACTTCTGAAAGACAGGTTGAGTCTATGATGACTTTATTCTTGTAATTTTACGACTTTATTCTCGTAATGTTACGAGTTCTTGTAATGTTACGACTTTGTTCTCGTAACGTTACGACTTTGTTCTCCTATTATTACGACGTTGTTCTCCTAATGTTACAACTTTGTTCTCGTAATTTTACGACTTTATTCTCGTAATGTTACGAGTTCTTGTAATGTTACGACTTTGTTCTCGTAACGTTACGACTTTGTTCTCCTATTATTACGACGTTGTTCTCCTAATGTTACAACTTTATTCTCCTAATGTTACGACTTTATTCTCGTAATGTTACTATTTTATTCTCGTAATGTTACGACTTTATTCTCCTAATGTTACGACTTTGTTCTCGTAATTTTACGACTTTATTCTCGTAATGTTACCACTTTGTTCTGGTAATTTTACGACTTTGTTCTCGTAATGTTACGACTTTGTTCTCTTAATGTTACGACCTTATTCTCTTAATGTTACAACTTCATTCTCGTAATATTACTATTTTATTCTCGTAATGTTAATATTTTATTCTCGTAATGTTACGACTTTTTTCTCGTAATGTTATGACTTTGTTCTCGTAATTTTACGACTTTATTCTCGTAATGTTAATATTTTATTCTCGTGATGTTACGACTTTATTCTCCTAATGTTACGACTTTGTTCTCGTAATGTTACGACCTTATTCTCTTAATGTTACCACTTTGTTCTTGTAATTTTACGACTTTATTCTCGTAATGTTACGTCTTTATTATCGTAATTTTAAGACTTTATTCTCGTAATGTTACGTCTTTATTCTCGTAATTTTAAGACTTTATTCTCGTAATGTTTTGACTTTGTTCTTGTAATGTTACGACTTTGTTATCGTAATTTTACGACTTTATTCCCACAATGTTACGACTTTATTCTCATAATGTTACAACTTTATTCTCGTAATGTTACGACTTTATTCTCGTAATGTTACGACTTTATTCTCGTAATGTTACGACTTTATTCTCGTAATGTTACGACTTTATTCTCGTAATAGAAGGAAAAAAGCCTTGCCCTGATACTCCGTGGTAACTTGTTAATATATGTCATGTTTGCAGGTTGGGGCGGGCCTCCAATCAGCGCACCTGCATAAACCAAAGCGGTGATGACCGCAGCGAAGCAGTGAACTCTGAGCCTCTCGTCCAGCCTGTGGATGTGCGTGGCCACAGCCTGCACCGTGAACGCGCAGAACATTTCCACAGCAGCAGCTTCCAGCGGCGTCCCACCGAGCGGGTCGAAGCACCGGAACCCAAACTTCTGGTGCCGGAGGTGCATATCTGACAGACCCAGGGACCAGACGGTGGCTGCCCAGCCCTGCGCGGCCACCGCAGCCCCCATCTGGAGGGATATGAGCAGCGCTGCTTCCCAGACGCTGGACGCGCCGCGGCAGAAGCTCTCCAGAGCCGCGGCGGGATTACATGTCGCTTCCCTAAAAGTTGATAGATGGACAAAGGTGACAAAATAAGTGAGAGTCAAGCTGGTGGAAAGGTCCAGGCGGATGGATTCTCCGAGCAGTTTGAGTTCCTGCGTGCAGCAGCAGAGCTGGAAGGTGGACACCGCTTCCAGCAGGTAAGTCCAGTAAACTCCGCGGAGCAGGCGGGCTGCAGCGCAGCGAGCCGCCTCACAGAGGAGCACCGCGGCGGCCAACACCCCCAGGGACACCCACAGGTCAGCCATGGCCGGTAGCAGCTCCAGCAGCTTCACTTCAACTAGTTCTCAGTGGATCATAGTGTCAAAGTCCCGCAGATCCACGCTGTCACCTCTGTGTCAGCTTTAATTGTGAAACCGGAAGACGAGTGACACAACTTTCAAAATAAAAGCATAACAAGAATTTAAAATCCTAGTCCAGGGGTCTTCAACGTTTTCCAGGCCAAGGACCCCAAACTGATGGCGAGATGGAGCGGGGG
>NW_015150859.1:607056-608402 GCF_000732505.1 Cyprinodon variegatus
CAAAAAAGTACTCCAGAGTGTTGTTCAGCATGGGGGTGAGTAGAAAATGAAGGCTAATCATGTTTTGGGTGTACTATTCCTTTAAGCTCAGAAAAAGCTTTTATTTTGAAAGGTTATCCAAAAACTCTTGTCAGTGTGTTTAAAAATGGTTGCACTTGACCTTGTTTGGGTGCAGCACTAAGCTGGCTCAGAGGCTCAGGGAATTCCTGCTGGAGCAGTTGGATAACTTTCTCTAGAAAGGAACCAGCAGGAGGGATGTTTAGTGATGAGGTTTTATTCAAGGCTGCGTTCAGTGGACAGTTAGTGCCTTCAATTAGTGAACAAACTCAAACATGTTTCAATCAAATAAAATGCTCCAGAGGTTGGTAGAGTTCAATGGCCTAAAGATTTACTCAGTAAGTATAGAATTACATATAAATTCATTCATATTGAGAAAGCACCCCCACCCCAATAACATAGAAGAATAGACCTATCTAGTAAATGATAATCCAAATTATTATCTGTTTTTTTTTTTTATTTAATTAAATTTGTGAATAATTCAATTTATAATTTGATTAAATTCTGATATTGTAAGTATCAAGTTGCTCAATCACTCTTTATTTTTTAGCACTTTTTCACATAGTTAGGTTCAATCAATGTTCTTAAAGAGGTAGAAGTTTATACCTCATATTTACCTGACATCCAGGTGTCAGACTCAACAGATGGAAAACTACATTAGCTTGTTTACAAACAGCACGTCTGTTGGCATTACTGCAGAAACCTTGATATTGAGGTAAGTACATAATAGCGTGCAGTAAAAGCAGGTTACTCCTGGAAGTTTTTAATGAAAAAAAAAAAATGTTATTCAATTAAATTTAAAAGAGTAAATGCAACTGTTTTACCCACCTCTGCTACTCCTATGGCTGGTGGTTTTGCAAACCATGGGGAGTGGCGGCCTAGAGGTTAGGGCATAGAGCTTGTAATCCTGAGGTTCTGAGTTTGAGCCCCACTCCCACAGACTGCCACACTGCTCCCTGGGCACCGCACAATGGCAGCCCACTGCTCCCCAAGCGGATAGGTTAAAAGAAAAGTCCGGTCACATTCAAAATACAAACTTCTTGAAAACATTCTTCTTCCAAATGTTGGCTACATATTACGGTTTTTTTCTCTGGCCAGAAGTTCGATGGCAAATCCTCCCTCTTCAAGTTGGCGATCCAACGACCAACCCGTCCGTGGAGGATCAGGAATCAGAAAGGTGAAATAACACATTTTTTTCCTCACTTTTACCCAATGTAATCCAACATCCAGCTGCCATGCACGTGGGCATTGTTCTTGCATAATTTTTATATAATATATCTAAAAATTAT
>NW_015150859.1:609283-610644 GCF_000732505.1 Cyprinodon variegatus
TAAACAATTTTGAAAATCCACCACCACCATAAAAAAAAAAAAAAGTTCAAAAATAAAAAAAAAACTACACAACTACACTACCACAAACTACAACTTTATATCTCATCAGCTTTTTTTAGATAGCTCTAAAATCTTAACATTTTGGGCAAAACCTTTATGCAGAATAGTTTTTGAAAGATTAAAGCCTCTTTTAGCGGATAAAAAAAAATAAATAAAAATTAAAGGCACGTGGAGCCTTTGTTTATAAAGCGAGCCGAGGTCACGTGGCAGCTGGACCCACCGGTGGGTCCGTCGGGTTCTAGGGGTTAAATCACCGTGAACGTATTAGTTTTAGGTATAAATAATGATCCATTGGTTATTCCTTACTGACCGGACTCCTCCTCTAAATGCAGAGAGTTTATTTTGTTGCTCCGTACTTGTGACAGTGTAATGACAATAAAAGATGGAAAAAAACCCAACAGGATTTCTAATGGCTTCCCTCTTTCCATTCACTCATAAAGGACATATTTGTGGATGTTCTGTCCAAATTCTCTGCAGCATCTTTTGAGTAGCTATGGGCCTCTTGGCTGCCTCTCTGGCGGTCAGTTAAGTTGGACCTCCATGTCAACTATTAGATTTTCCTCTTTCCATCTTCAGATGGTGGGTTAAACTTAGCTCTGATATATTCAAAGCCTGGGGTTTAGTTTTAGAACCTAACCCTGCTATAAACTTCTTAATTACATTTCACCTGAGCACTATGAACACTTTTACAAGCCGCTTTATGTCAGAATACTGACTCAGCAATCTGCTCCTTTTTATAATCAAATCCAGCTTTAGCTGTGAAGAAGTGACAGAGATAGAAGACAGTCTGCTTAGTGTTCCGTCTCTAGAAGACAGGAAAAGTTTAACCTCCTTCTCAGTTGTATACATTTGGAATAAAAGAAGTCTGATTAGCTATGACGCAAAAGGGGAAAAAAACATCCCCAGATGGAAGAATCCGGAAATCTGTTTTATTTAAAGTCAAGGAAGCTTTAGCAAAAGTCTGTTTTTTTCTTGGGGAAACCTTTAATACAGGATTGCATTTGAATTATTATTATTTTTTTAAGCCGTGCAATTAACTACACTGTGTTACAGAGATATTTCTTCAGGGTTCACCCTGACTCAGCATTTTCTCCTCTATCAATGAATAAAGGCCCTGCTCTTTGATATGGATGCATAATTGCGCAAGAATTGATTTTTGGACTCCACGCAGCCGGCATTTTTATTACGGTTTAAATGAATGAAGATATGGTTCATAAATGACACTGGATGAAATTACTTTTAATGGCCTTTTCTTTTCAGACGACACAAAAAGGGTTTAAAATGTGACATGGACATGGCTC
>NW_015150859.1:611963-615488 GCF_000732505.1 Cyprinodon variegatus
ATTACCATTACCATTCGGTCCATCTGTATCTGGAAGTCCTAAAGGATCTTGGCTCGATCATTCTCTACCGTCTTTGGAGGGGTTTCCCACTTTGACCTTTGGGTTTCCAGCCCATACTCTGCACAGATGTTCCTGTTCACGATTCCAACCACTTGGTAAATGCGCTCCATGTAAGCTCTCCCTGCTAGCATCTGCAGAAACTTAAACTGGACTTGAAGTAATGTGGATTCTGTGCCTCTGCTGACTCTGGGACCTGGATTTCCACTTGAAAACAAGATTACTCTCTTATTGAATTTCTGTTTGTTCTCAAGTCAGGTGAGTTTCTTATAGCATTGTCTCAGGAAATATGACAGTTCTAGTATTTATCTCGGACAGGCTAAACATCTAGCGGAGCCAGTTGAGGTGGCTCAGGCACGTCCCACCGCAAGGAGGCCCAGGGGGAGACCCAGGACACGCTGGAGGGACTATGCTTCTCGGCTGGCCTGGGAGCACCTTAGGATTTCCCTGGAAGAGCTGGACCAAGTGGCTGGAGAGAAGGACGTCTGGGCCTCCCTATTGAAGCTGCTACCCCCGCGACCCGAAGATGGATGGATGGAGGCTAAACATCCACTGTAAATTTTAAAATTATTGCTAAAATATTGATTGTCAAGCTGAATAAATGTTGTCATTAAATAGCTTTAATTATGCGCTACAATGCGCCTGATTTCAAGAGTATGTTGTGCATTAATCCGTGAGCTCTCAGATGCAACCCGCACTCCGCTCACTCACTCAGTCTCCATGACAAATCCCCGTTGAGGTTTGAGCCTCCATTACTAATTAAGTAAGCAGTGAGAAACCAGAGCCCTGAATTAAAACTTGATGCTTTCTGCTCACACAGAACACAATACAATGGACTGAGTAAGTCAAAACCCTGGTATAATGATATTATAAAACATGGGTAAAGATGATGGTACTTAAACTTTTAGTTGTTATATAAAGTTTGAGAATGAATGCATTAGTTGGTGCCATAAAAGACTCCAAAGGACTCAAACAAACATGATGTCTAAGACAGTATCTCTTTATAAAGAAGCTTTATGCATAATCCAGGGTGAAGAAAAGCATGGCAGTGTGTAGAGAAATCGACAGCATGAAGGGCTTATATTCTTTCACATCCATCATGTTTAAAATAGTGAAAGAAGGATATCTACAAATTCCCAAAAAGTTAAAAACGTTAAAAAAAACAAACCACTGGACTTCAGTTTACAGATTCTTTCAAGAAGTTTTAAAGAATCAGACAGTAAGACTAATTCATGAAAATTAAAAAGGGGAATTTGGTGAGGTGAGAAAGGTAGACGTTTTAGAACAAAATTGAGTAAAATACTCTTAGTGCCAATAATCATAGACATATGCAATGCATTTGGGGTTCTATGTTTGGTAAAATCCTATAGCAGAAAAAGTTGGGAGTTGTAAGCTGGGGTGACTTTCTTCTGCATATTTATTTATCATTTAATTCTGCAACGTCTGATATATGTCTGCTCCGACATTTAAAGGTGATATAGTAAAAGGTAACAGATGCCGTAGTTTGCTAGTTTTTAAGACTGATTGATTGATTGGCTTTATGGATCTGTGTTTAATGTGTTTCAACATGTGTTAATGTAATACATGACGTTTGGATTTGATTAACACCATTGCGAGAAGCAGCTGCCACTTGCCTTGCAAACATCTTAGACAGACTTTATTGTCATGATCCTGATTTTAGCTGCTGTCCAAACTCCTCGCCAAATTCTTATCTAAGCTTTGGTTCACAATCCTTCAAGCACTTTCTGCTTCCACTAAAACTCTCATGCATATGCTGGCATACTGAACAGTCTGCTTCATTGTGACTTGACATCCTTTATAAGGCTGGACAACCAGGTCAGCAATCTTCCCTGACATCATATATGGCCATAACAGATTTGTGAATATAGAAAGAAAAACAAACAAAGTTAATGGTCTTATGTATTATCCAACAACATTTATCCAGGTCTGTTAACTCAGATGGACAGAATGATTCAGTCTGAGTTTTCTGCACAATCTGTTTGGCTGGAGAAGCTGCAGAAATGTTTAAAGATCAAGGTTTCCAAAGACCTCTATCTTATGTTTACATGTCGAGGAAGCTGGGAACTTTTGTTTACTAAGTTTTCCCATCTGCCTGCATGCTAGAGAGAAGCTTGTTCCAGGACGATACTTCTGAAAGTCCTCTTGCCAAACAGAAATATGGAAAACTGGAGCAGGCTGGATTTGTAAATTTAGAGAATTCATTTGCACAATTTTAGATGATTCAAACAGACTTATTTATTTATTTATTTTTTTAAACCAAAGCAAAGTAAATTGATGACATCTCAGCAGCCCTTCCAGTATCTGACTGATTCTGTTTTAAAAGAAAATTGACATCTTTCACCAAACGTTGTTGTTTAAGCCTAAGCCTCCTGAAGAATTTTAATCTGTGCTTATTATTTTTTTATTTTTCCTGAACAGTTAAAAAAACAAACAATGCCTCGTTGTAATCGAGTATTTTCTGTTCTGTTTTTTTTTCAAACTTAAATGTTGAAATATATTTTTTATACTAAATAATGAGCTGAATAATACAAAAATCAGTTATCAGATAAATGCATTTCTTAAAGCAGATTTAAACATTTCTTTTTAGAAAGCTGAGCTTCATTTTACCGATACATCATAAAACTGATTACTAGATGTATAAAATATACCCTCTAACCTAAGATACTTAGATCACATCATAACATGATAGATGCTATTATAAGAGTTTTATGGCTGTGATGCCTCTAAAGATTTTACCATTGATTGGGAAGGTTATAGATACTTTTTACCTGCCATTTAAATGCATAAAACAGAACATTTATTTCACAGTGACATGTTATCATCCTTTGATACATAAGTCTCATTTTAACGAATTTCGCTCAGGGTATAAACCTTCTTGTCACTGTAGATTTTGAAAATGGACTTGATTTATTTTTTCTATTTAAATTACTTTCCCAAAAGGTCCTGAATTGAAGAGTATTCTTTTAAATCGATCACTCTCTGTTATTATATCTGTATTACCAGATCTATGAATAAAAATAACAATAAAGAAGTTTGTAATCCAGGGCTTTTTTGTCTGTTTTTATGTGATGAATTCATTCAGAAGTAATACATTTTTGTTAAAGATTTATAAATGACATTGTTTAGAATATTGGTATCAAAAAGAAACAGATTTTTTGGGAGAAAATGTCTTTCAAAGACCTGTTTCTATCTCTTTAAGGATGCTGGACTCAGCTGATGTCTTTGCATAACCTTGGCAACAGGAGGCAATGGGTAAAGGAGAGTAGCAGGGTAAAAAAACATGACCTATTTTAATGTGACATCCAAACCGTATTACTTCCACCTTACTTTCAAAAAAAGTTTTCAAATATTTTCAAATTTTAAATTTTTATATTTTCTGGCTCAGAAAGCGAGGTCCTCCAGGTTTGACCATTCAATGCAGGACCAGCAGATTCTTTTAGACTTTTT
>NW_015150859.1:616478-619443 GCF_000732505.1 Cyprinodon variegatus
AATAAAATAAAATTTCAAACTTAGCCCACTGGTGGGTTGTTCTTTATTTAGAAGACTCTGAGGGCCCCCCATGTGGTTCTTGAGGGCACCACGTTGGAGACCCCTGCTCTATACCATGAATGTTATATTTCCCACATTCCTTCCCAGGGACCTGATTCAGTCACACTCTGACCCCAGGGGGCGCTGTTTCTTCACGACACCTGCACCAATTTTACTTTCAAGGAATAAAACAGCTGCTCAACAATCTCAACCCTGATATAAGAATTTAATTAGTGTGACTTCTGTTGAAAGGGTTTCATTAAATCATTATTGATCCAAAATATAAAAAGACTCTTGTTTGCCAAGTTAAAAGTGTAGCCAGAATATTTGGCTTAAAAAGAACAAAAGTCTTGTCATACCTTTTTTTTTTTTATTAGTTATTTTTGTTTAGATTGTTTTCCTGTGTTTTTTCAGACTCGTCCTCCATGATTGTTCACTTTTACTTTATTCAGTGAACCCAGGTCTTGGGACTGGATGAGTGTAGTAGCCTTTACTACTGCATAAGATTTGAATACAGGAAAAAAAAAAAAAACATGGTTAATGAAAGGGGAATACTTCGTGTTACACTATGTGTTCTTTATTAAAGATTTTTATTTGTATCTTTAATGAGAGGTCTCCTAACAGGAAAATTGCTCCACTATATGTGAAAAAAAATATAGTGGAGGGAAAAACAAAATCCTTCCCAGGGCAAAACGGATTATTTAGGCTAATGCTTAGAGATGCTAATGTGGTGCAGTTAGTTAATCTGAGAAGGCTTGGAGATCTGATCAGGATATTCCCTCAGTTCAATCCTGAACTTTAATGAGAAGCATTTATTAGTAGGGAACAGAGAAGGTTTATTATAAAGATATGTATTTATTACCCCGGTTTCTCTCTAAACAAACCCTTTATGTTGGAAAATAAACCATGATATTAATTTTGGATATTTGGGACCAATTCTGATACTAACCGTAATCATTGTGTAGGAGGATGCAGTTTCACTCTGCTGTTGTGAGTCACCTCAGACACTTTCCTAGACAGGAGCGTATGATCCTGCCCCACATGGTGCTTTAAGGACAAAGAAACTGCTTCATGCTTTTCTCATCCTCTTTCAGGGTTGATCTTGGGCAAGTCACATCAAAAAGGCACCATTATGGAAGACGACATGATGAGAACATGAATCAGCTGATTCAATTCAATTCAGTTTATTTATAATAGTGCCAATTCACAACTAGGGTTGTCACGATACTAAACTTTTCAACTCGATACCGATACTAAGGAAAATATTCGACACTCGATACCATTTTCGATACCACAAGGATAAAAACTCCAAAATTCTACAGAAATATTTTCATTAATAAATAAAATACAATAAATAAACACAATAAAGGTTGTATGCTGTGCACAATAGTAAGCAAGCTTGATAAAAAACTTCTAAAATTAAAATTAAGGGTTCCTTACTTGGCTATGCTTTGCACACATAACAATGACACTAACCAAACCGGTTAAGAAACAAAAATAATTCTCAGCAGCTGCACCTATTACAAAAAAAAATTCTGAAACTGAAAAGTGCGTAGAATTATTCAATCACACAGTGTCCTGAAAGTGCATTGTCCTCTATTCTGCACTCTAGATGAATGACTGCTTAGATGCCACTGGCGGTGGCACTGTATCGATACTTTTAAAAACAAGTATTGAATCCGGATACAACATTTTAGTATCGATACTTATTTGAGTATCGATACTTTTGACAACCCTATTCACAACACATGTCATCTCAAGGCACTTTCCAGTTCACCACATCATCCAGTCAGATTGATTCAAAGTTTTCTATCTAAGGAAAATTAATTGATTTTATCGACTCATTGACTCTTCAGCAATCCCTCAAACTAAGCATGCTTGTAGCGACAGTGGAGAGGAAAAATTCCCTTTTAATGGGAATAAACCTCCAGCATCAAAGACTAAGTTAACCTGGTGGCTGCAGACCCAAATCCCAATCTGCAGAGGCACTGCTGCATTAAGGGCTATACCACCATACCAGTGGCCGATTCATTATTTCATAATTAAGTCAACTCATACTTCAAACCAAAACATTTCATGTTCATATACATCATACCAAATCAGACAAAAAATGGTAAACTAGAAATAATAAAATATTCAATCATAAATCAAGCATTTGGCTGTAACATATATTGATCTAATACAGGTTAAGACTGGGAAAGATTTTCTGCCCTGGCCTTTTTCCATCTACCACGATGCATTTAAACGCGTGCGTCTCAAATGTGAAACACAATACGAATACACATTGTGGATTAACCGATCTATCTTCAAGCATCACACGACAACCATCACTAAGACTTCTATAATGCGGTTTTACTGGCTTTGGTTATTAACACGGATGCGACAGTGACTGCTTGTGTTTAACGTCCACACTCACCACATCAGCAGGGTTGCCAAATGTCACTGACTCACGTTTTCCAGCCCCCAAAATGTTCATAAACAGCCTGGATATACGAAATCTCGAACAATTTGAACCAAAGTCTATTGATCTCTTAGGCCAGGGGTCTTCAACGTTTTCCAGGCCAAGGACCCCCAAACTGATGGCGAGATGGAGTGGGGACCCCCTAATTAATTGTATGAAATTGTGTTATATCAAACTGGTCCTATAGCCACTCTATTAAAAATATTAGTATTGTAACAAAAGTAATTTTGCCCTGGGATTATTAAGGTATTTCTTATTCTGATTCCTGGTTGTTGGGACAGGTGTTGTGAATGAAACGGTGCCCAGCTTGAAAGAGCTCCTGTGTGTCGCTGAATGTGAGCATTGATGACTGAAAGACATCTTCTGCCTCCATTTATCTGTTTACTGCAGTCTGTTGAATTCATGTTAATGTGGATTTAAAGACATTTCAATTAGTGGAAAAAAATAGCAGGAGGAATATAAAAA
>NW_015150859.1:620489-621958 GCF_000732505.1 Cyprinodon variegatus
ACGCTGTGACGCATCTCAGCATATTATAGGTATTTGGTCAATTAACGGACAGTGCCAAACGATTACCGTTTATTGGCTAAATAAAATAGATTTGTGACAAATAGAGACCGCGGGCGCAATGTAGTTTGTTTGAGTGGAGTTGCCATATCGTTACGAGTGGCGTTGCCATATAGTGTGACGGGTGGAGTTGCCATATTGTGACGTCATCAAAAGGCGCAGGCCCCCGAGTCAATCTGGTACCTACACCGGCCCTCGCTCACTGAAATTAGGACCGGCCTACCGGGCAAATGCCCGCTATCACAGATTACCAGTCAGAGCCTGACCTAATAAGACATAGAATTTTAATTAAACATAAGTGAATAGAAATTTCACTTCACGCAGCTATCGTAATATATTTGAATCCCTTCCCCTGTTTCTTATTTCAAGCTTTTCTGTGCCCCCTATGAAAACACAATGGCCCCCTCCTGGCCCCCTGGTACATTCAGTCTAAAACCGCCACTGATCACAGCCCCCTTTAGAAAACATCCTGTGCACGCCCCTGGGTTTCTGATTTTACCGTCAATGCAAAAAAAAAGATAAAAATACCGTTTTTATTGTGTATTAAGCAATGCTCATTATGTAAATGTTTGACTGTCGTAAAGGAGAATCAATCCTTCCTGTTTTACAGTCTTTAGTCTGTTTTTTCCGGTTTCTATCTAAATGCCTCCAGCTTGACTCCTGATCGGTGGATCCGCTCGGAGCGGCAGCCGGAGAAGCAGCGCTGCTCTGCGGGTTTATCTCTGCCGCTCACCGGGAGCCTGGAGGTAGGAGGGGAACAAAGGGGATAAATAATTAGAAAATAATAAATAAAGATGCTGCCGTCCTTATTGTTTAGGAGCGATATTTGCCTCTCGGCGGATCTCAGAGGTTTTGTTTAGTATATGGAGACACGATGGAGGCTCGCTGTGACGCAAAAATAGATGAATAAGAATAAAGGAGGTTTTATTTATTCAATGTTTCTTAATTATGTGAGGATTTAACAGGCAGACTGTTGGTCTTGTTGGTAAATAAAACCATCTCGGTCATTTAATCTAAATATTCAGGTTTGCTCAAATTTCCTGATCAAACCTTCATCCTTATTTTCCAGAAACGGAACATTTTCTGGGAAACAAACAATACAATAAAAACAGAGAGAATAATGCAAACAGATCGGGAATAAGGATATTTGGAAAAGCAATTTGTAAAGAAACTAAAAGATGAAGGAATTTTATGCATCTATTTTATGCATTTATCCAACAAAAACTCATAGATTAATTGCACTGTTAATTTGTATTGCTTAAAGATAATTCAGTTCAGTTTATTTCTATAGCTCCAATTCACATCATGTCATCTCAGGTCACTTTCCAGTTCACCAGATCATCCAGTCAGATTGATTCAAAGTTTTCTCTTTTTATCGATATACCAAATTAATAATTCAATTTTTGAAACTT
>NW_015150859.1:624573-625767 GCF_000732505.1 Cyprinodon variegatus
AAAACACTCCAATTTAGTCTGTTTCCAGTGGAAGGCATCATAGTAGGGTCATCTGAACAGACCAGATGAAGCTACCATATTGTTTGTAATAGGCAGCCATATTTGATTTTGAGGTCAAGGTTGGCGAAACATCAACCTTTTCAGGTCAGAATCCAGCTATATTCTGCAACATGACCCTTTTTTGAACAAAAGTCTACATGCAAAGAAATGCATTAAATAATTCATTCAAACAAAAGAAAATTAAAAAACAATCCACTTTACTCTGTTTCCACTGGAAGGCATCATAGTAGCGTCATCTGAACAGACCAGATGAAGCAACTATAAGAAAAGGCAGATAACGTGAGAGGTTGAAGTAAAAAAATCTTTATCATTAGTTTTCATTATCACACATAAATGAAAATTAATACTTGTGAATAAAAGATTCACTTTGATGTACACAATCATGGAAAAGACAAAGCAGTTACATGGAACTACTAGAGGGAGGAAAAACTACAGTAGAAAAAGAGGTGAGACCCATAAAGGTGCATCCTGCAGTCGGTGTTTAGCGCCATTAACCAGGAAATATTGAGAACATGGCCTCAAACCATCACATTCATTCCTGAGCATAAAAGTCCTTAACTGGACTAAGGAGACATTGAACTGGACTGTCCTGTGTGGAATTAAATCCTTGATATCATAATACATTTTTAATCTAAAATAAAACTTTTAATAATCCGGGGAAGTTGGGTTGAGTCTCCATTTACGACCCAGCAGATGGGTTACATTCTTCTCCACGCTTTGTTCCCATGTTGTGAAAATGATACTGTATCTGATCCAGAGTGGTACTTTGCCTCTGGGCTTCCGATGCTGCTGGTTGGTTTCTCATATTTTAGAAAATAAAAGAAGAAAACAAACAAAGGAATGCTTGAATAATACAGGCATGAAGTTTAAGGTTGGATTCTGCAAAGAAAAGATGCTAAGCAGATGTTAATCCAGCTGTTGGATTAATCTTGCCTTTGCTGGTTTGTTTCTTGCACTGCAAAAACGATCTAAAAATGAGTAAAAAAAGTCTTAAATGAAACACATTAACCCTTAATTTAAGCAGGAAAATAAGATGATCTGCGAATGGAATTTGTATTTTTACTCCTAAATTAAGATAATTAGATAATAGGCACTTGAAATAAGACAATATAATAGTTTTTTCTTATTTTAAAT
>NW_015150859.1:628183-630561 GCF_000732505.1 Cyprinodon variegatus
TTAGACAGTGCCGTCAGACAACATGCGGTAATTTATAAATGTTTTAAATCAGGTTGGGTCCGGATTAGCCAGCAGGTTGGTCCGAACCACGGTACGCTAATCTGTGACCTCTGCTATAGATAATCTGTTTACAGAAACAGCTTCCAGACTCAGAAGTGGGAAGCTGTGATCATCTGACTGTAGTAAGGAAATGAAACTAAAAGGTCAAGTGTTAGGAAAGTTTGGCTCTTTAATGTCCTGAAAAGTTCTGCAAATGAAAGAATGTCCTTTAGAATAGAAAGTGGACTAGAAGACTTTGCACAGAGAAGAAACAGGCTTAATATTATAAACTTTCTGATGGCATTTTAGCAAAAGGATTTTTATCAAAAACATAATTAATGTGCACAAATAAGGAAAAGTTGTATTAACTATACCTGTAAACAGAGTTTTATGGGCCTGTTCTCCATCTTATTCCTAATTGGGTCTCTTTATTAGCGGGTTGGTCATGTGACAGGCGTATTATCCAGGAATAAAAACAAAGACTTTGATTGTCTGCTTTTTGGTTACTGCCCTAAATGGGCAGAGTGCAACTAAGTGCAGGAAGTTTTGGAGAAGAAGGTTGAAAATCTACAGGAGTATAAAATACTTCTGCTTCAGACAAAACAGCTGCAGAGAGACGATCCTGCTGGGCCACAGGGACAGCTGTTTGGGGTTTAAGCCGATGTTAAGCTCAGACTCTGACCATATAATGCCTCCCTGCTCAAAACATTGGATACGTTTTTTATATCTGATCTGAATAAAGTTGTATGTTTTATCTAAATCAATAAAATAACAGGCAATCAAATAATCAAAATCAAAAGATCAAAATCAAGAGAACTAATACTTTTCTACATTTTAAATGCAATAATTAAACTCATAGCTGAGGGTAATGTGGAAAAACTAAATAAATATTTCTATTCTCCTGTGACACAGCAAAGCGAATAAACTTTTCCTGTATTATTAAATTTAATGGTCATCAGAATCAGAAATACTTTAATAATCCCAGAGGGAAATTACTTTTGTTACACGCTCCAGTTACAGTTTTATATAATATATACACACATCCAACTATGCAATATAATAAAGATAAAAAAATAAGATTAAAAAGTAATAAAATATATACAAATATAGCTCTTCTGCATATATATCTGTACGTATATCTATGCATATGTAAAAACTAAATCCAAATAAAGTGAAAATCCAAGTTCAATTCAATGTTATGCTTCAGTTTTAAGAACATTTCTGAAGTGCGATTAACGTTACTCATTCAATGATCTTTGCATCTCGACTGAAGCCCATTAAAAGCATGATTATGTTTGTAAAACTATAGTTATGTCTTTTTCCTTAGCTTTACTGTAGTCATACAGTCTAAAGTCCCTTTACAGCTCTTGATAAACGTGTGTTAAGTTTGACTGATGAACTTTGCTCTAAAGTTGTGGAATGATCTGTCCTCGCAGATCAGGCCGAGTCAAAGAATATTTTTAAAACACATTTATTTGCTGAAGTCTTTTGCATAATGTGATGGTAACTATTTTAACCATTTCAATTAACTTCTCCACTCATTTTTTCGCTGACCTGGGTTATTAAATTCATTTAAATATAAAAGGTGGTATGTTAGAACCTCTGTGTACCTGAAGCTGTGTGAAAACAAATGACTAAAGATTCGGATTAAGAAGAGCCTTTGGTATTGTTATGCTCATGCAGAGGCAAACATGCGCAACAGTTGTCAAACCATAAAGGTGTTAAAACATCTTGACCTAAAAAAGATAACAGATGAGGAATAAAATGCAGTAAACAGTAACAGTGAGAACCTGCCCCACCCACGCCTTGCAGCTCCTGCACCACGTTGCCGGCCCTCGGACACAGGATGCTCTCTATTGTGATTTAGTGAAAGTTCACCAGCAGGACAGGCTGTTCCCTTTCAGCTTCCTGAGGAAGAAGAACATCTATAAGGTCTTCTTCACCAGGCCTGATGTTACAGATGTACAAGACCTAGAAAGTTGATGTCAATATGTGAGCGACCTGGACTGCTTTAAATTCAGGACGAGCTTCTTGGTTCTGCTGGTCTTTTGGAATCAGTCATTGTGTGAATATTACCGGGTCAGATGGATCTCTTCTCTGTAATGAGTCTTTTTGTCTGTGATGATCGGGGGGGGGATTCACCATTAGGCAATACTAGGCAGTTGCCTAGTAACCTGACTCTGCCTGATGGATTTGCTCCGCATATCCATCTGGAAACCTTCCGTTGAAGTAATTTTGGGAAGGGGCGAAAATACTGGTTAGCTGATTGGCCTATGTTGGGGATAGACGGGCCAAATAAACCAATCAGACCACCTAACCATATGACGTACTAACAGAGT
>NW_015150859.1:633470-634731 GCF_000732505.1 Cyprinodon variegatus
CCCAACACTGCTTTTAAGTATATGTCTTCTTTGTAGAACTGTTTCAAAAATCATCTTAAAATGCAGTAAAACCTTTTTTTCTGTGGCGCCTGGAAGGAGCATGCAGCGCCACATTTTTATTTTCAACTTCAAACCTTTACATGTGCTTCTTCCTTCTGTGTATAGGTTGATGCAATTCAGGTTTAAACAGGTTTAAAAATGTTTTCTTCTCTGTAATGACCTGTTTGGTTTCTGATGCCAACAGCTGGAAGGAGCCGCCTTCGCTCTGCTGGTTGCAGCTTTCTGTCTCACGCTGCTGTTTCTCTACTTCTGGGGACAAGCTGAGAACGACTACAATGACTTCGACTGGTGGGTGAACTTTGCTGCAACTACAAGGAAAAGTACAGTTTACATATGAACCAGATGAGGAACAGAGGAAAAAAAGTTATTCTGCTCACTTTTGTTTTAAATCATCTGAAAAGGTTTCTTTTTGTTCTAGTTGTTGCATGCCCAAACATAGCTAGATGTTAATCTAGCTTTTAAGGTTCCTGTGGTTAAAGAATCTCATGCAAACATCTCTGTGCTGCAAACTTCTATTTTCCATCAATAATGTCTGTTTCCGTCCTGCATCAAAACAGCAAATATACCAGAAGGATGTTTTATTAAACTGGCTTAGTCTGACTTTTTTTTATCGTATAGGTTTCATACAGCTGGCTGAGTCTGACTTGGTTACTATGGCAACTGACGCTGTGAAGTTAGCGGGGTCGGGAAAAGATTTCGAGCTGAATGAGTTCAAACTCTGTGTCTGCTTTGTTGAATCCAGCACCAGGGGACACAATAAGTGACAGAAATGATATTGGTGCCATCATTTGGCCCAATGCATGGTGCCAAGATAAATAGCAACAAGTTATAAGCTACATATCAAGAAATACATTTTATGCTATACAATAAATACAGCATTATGTTGACTGAAGCAGATATGGAATTTAAAAATCCATCCACTTTCCTTCATGCTTATCCCTGCTGGGGTCGCAAGGGGTTCTAGTGCCCATCTCCAGCTTTCTACAGGAGGGAGGCGGGGTCTACCCTGGACAGGTTGCCAGGGCAACATAGAAACAGGACAAACAACCATACACACAAAAATTTAGAGAAGCCAGTTCACCTAACAGTCATGTTTTAGGACTGTAGGAGGAAGCCAGTAGCCTCGTGAGACCATCCTGATCTCGCGAGCTTTCAAGGTTTCACTCGCAGATCAGTCTGGCTGCTTTCCGTTAAAGAAAAT
>NW_015150859.1:637151-639455 GCF_000732505.1 Cyprinodon variegatus
GGGGGCGTTATCCAACAGAGATTATTATTTAGTTTATCTTCTCCAGCTGCTTATTTGTTTTCTGATTTAAAACATAATTAGAATGTAAACCTGATTAAGGGTTTACACTATAAAAACTTATTTGAAAACTAAGTAAAACTTTCCTGATATAAGTGTGTGCTAATTTGAGTAGGTAGGTAAGATGCTCTGTAAGAAAATTTGATATAATGCACTTGAAATAAGATAAGAAAAGAGTTCCTGTATTTTAGGAAAATTTGCCTTATTTGTGGTTATTTTGTACAGCAGAATGATTCATAGTTCATTGTAGAAATACTTTAATTTTTACCCCAATCGTGAATGATGTTTGTCATTATAAAATGTTTTAGGTAAAATAAAGTAGTGTTTTGGGAGGATAAAAATAGACTTGGCAAAACAACTTGTACTTTCTTTTAGGTTTGTTCCCAGTAAGAGATGCTCTTGTTTACATAAAGCAGAATAAACACCAGAGTTAAACAATGTGACAGTAATAAAACAAACAGTGTGTTACAGGATCCTGTTTTTATTTAAATAGGAAAAGCATAAACATTTGTCATAGTTTCACTGGTATATGTAAAACCAGTGTTTTTATACAAGGGTTGAAGAAAACACCTTAATATTCAGAATACTGCACCATTCGATTGCTCTGCTCTTTAATAGAGGGACATTGTTTGGTTAATTACTCAGACTCTCTGCTCTGGTGCAGCCTGCAGACAGCAGGTTAGCAAAGTTCCGCCTTTATGGGACTGAGGATCGGTGCTCCTTTAGCACAGCATGACTGTTGGACCGTTGCATGGAAACATTTTAAAAGCTGAAGTTGTCATTTTTTCGTTTAATGAAAGGATCTAATCCTTCCTTAAGTCATTCAACAGGATGGGTACAGCAACATGTAGGGGAGGGGCTGAGCTGCGCATTTAAGCAGGAGAAATATCAGCACATATGCAAAGTAGGGGAAGGACTGTTTCGTAATTTGAACTTTTATCAAAGATTACATAAAATCTTACTTGTAAGGTTATTTGATAAAATAAAAAAAACTCACACACAAAATGATAACAGTTTTAATTATCAACTTTTTTGGCCAGTTTTTAAGAAGCATAGTCGAAATTGAACACAAGCTTAACAGTCACATGCATAACATTAAGTAGGGTTAGAAAACACATAAGGAAGTCAGTTAGCAATGCTAACGTCATTGGATTGGATGAATCTCAGTGGGAGGTTGTCCTTTTTTTGGCAGGACTCGTGCAAATCTTGCATAGTTTTGGTCACACATTGGCAGCACTGGTTACTCTGGGCAATGTTGACTGGAGATTCATCTGTTTGCCAGTGGGTTGTCAAGCATTTCACACCTTTTGGGGATTCATTCAGATCTGCACATAGTTCAAAATCTTCAGCGCGGAACAACTGGCTGCTGAAACAACGGTTCCAATCTAATCCAACTTTATGAAGCACTTTAAAATTTCAGCATGAAAAGTACTCAGCTGACTTTTCATGCTGTCTCTAAAGGAATGCAGAGGCAAGAAGCAGAGGTGAGTTCCTAAAGATTTAATTGAAATTACTCACAGGCCACTGAGGCAGGAAACCAAAAATCCAACATAAAAGTACAAAACAAACCAGAACCATGGAGACATCAGGGAAAACATGCATGAGGAGCCAGGAAAAGATGACGAAGCAGCCCCCTGCACAGGAAGAGTATATATATGGGAGACTGAACAAAGACAAGACTAATCAGCTGGTTGGGAGCAGGAGTGAACAGAGGCCAAGCAAGAAAAACCTAAGAACTCAAATATAACTAGAAAACACAACAAAATAGGAATTAAACCAATAAAACTAGAAAATAAAGAAAAACATGAATCAACCTGAAAATGAAAACTCTAAGAAAACTTAACAGAACCAAGACTGTGACCCATACAAATATAAAAGACAAAACTAAAATCAGAACTGTAAAATCTATAATAAAATAAAAATAATGTATCAAAGACTCCAAAATCAACATCTAAGACAGTTTAGAAAGTCAAGGCAAAGAGGTGAGTTTTCAAAGAGCAATTTAAAATCAGACAAAGAAGTAGACAATTTAAGTTGCAATGGAAGGTCGTTCCACTTTTTTGAAGCTGCTACAGAGAAAGCATGATTGACCCTCAGCTTCCAGTTAGTTTTTGGTACCTTAAGAAGCAGCTGATCGCCTGACCTGAGTGAACAGGAGGAAGCATGAAGGTGCAGCAACTCAGAAAGATAAGATGGAGCAAGACCATGGAGAAGTTGTAGGGAAGTCATATTTAAATATCAAGTCAT
>NW_015150859.1:640841-645118 GCF_000732505.1 Cyprinodon variegatus
GTGGTTTTAATGAATGAATGTCACATTTATTTATTTAATTCCACATTTAATTAATTATTGACGCATTTAATTATTTATTTAATCGCTGTATTTATTTATTTAATTGTGGAACTTTATATTAGTGACGTGGTTTTAATGAATGAATGTCACATTTATTTATTTAATTCCACATTTAATTAATTATTGACACATTTAATTATTTATTTAATGCTGTATTTATTTATTTAATTTTGGCACTTTTTATCCTCCATAGATAAAAGACGTGCTGCGGCGTTTTTGCGCTCTCTGCAGTTGAGCAACGTTAGAGGCACCAACCACCAAATAAAATTGTTCTAATTTTATACTCATTATGATTTTAAATAATCCTATCACAGCTGCCCACAAGAACAAATTAAAAGTGTTTCAGGTATTTTTAGTTGTGTTCTGAAAATTTAATATTTCTTGTCTTATATACTAGTGAAAAAGGTTTTTACTCAGTTTGTTTCAGCTGCAAAGCTGAGAAAATGTCTGCGTGAGGGATGGTTTTAGACAAAACATACTTCTTCCCACGACAAGCCAAATTGTTTCTCAAGGTTTGGTAAAGTGAGTGTAATTTGTTTTGACTCAGACACAACCTTCACAGTTTTTCCATCAACATAAATAAGGGAGACAAACTCTGTCAAATCAGAACAGGGCTGATTACTGTGCCGTAAAAGCTCTATGATAAACTGTTCTCTCTTTGCAAAGATAAGAAAATAAAGTGCAGACTGAATTAAATCCATCGATCTCCGTTTATTTAACTAGGGTGAATAGTTGAATACTTTTTTCCCACTAATTCTTCCACAGGTTTAACCAATTTAGTCCCATTGAGAGTAACTGTGATTTTTTTCAAAGTGGTTTTTGCGTGACCCTTTTCAATGGAATAAACATCATTTGAGTCATTATAGGCAAAAGTTCATTAATTCATGCTACAGGAAATCATTTTGGAGAAAAAAAAAGTCAAAAAGTCATCACCCTACTAAAGCTCAGACTGGATCAGGATGATTGATACCAGACACTGACTCCACTAACAGCTCCACAGCAGCAAAAACAGACTTTAGACATTTAGAAACTCACCGCAGAGCTTCTCCCCCTGTTTCCTACATCTGTGGATTCTTAACCTCCCGGGAATTACGAGGCTCCTTGGAGGCTGAAGCGATTTGCTGAAGTCTGGGAACATGATGCTACCCTTTAAGAATCTGTTTTGGAGGAAAGCTACTCTGGCAGCTACTGGTCTCTAACTGGTCTGAGCAGGAAGATCGTTTTATCCAGATCATGTTTGAATAAATCATAGCTTTTAAGTTTAACAAGCTGTTTTTTTTTCCTCTCTGCAGCTCCTTGCTGTTTGTTTACTCTCCGAAGGCCAGAAGCTTCATTTACACTGGAGCCACAAGGTAAATGCATTTTAACAGCAGCCAGATGTTGCTTTGCAAAAAGTAAGAAGCTTAGCTTTTACCAGTTTGATGTGGAGCATAGAGGAACTAAAAGAAGGGAAGACGTCAGCGACAATCATAGCGGCAGATCCAGCTGTCCATCAGTCCAGGAAGGATTACAGGCCATTTCCAAAACACTGAAGTCCATCATTTTATTATGACTGTGTTTTTGTTTTTAAATAATAATCTTGAAAGCTTCTGCCATCTTTAGAAATAATGTTTTTTTTAAACCAGGGGTCTGTACCTTGTGTCTCCTGAGCCCGTATGGCTCTTTAGGCCCTCAGCAGTTGCTCTGAATAACTTTGGACAAAAATGTTAAAAACATGAGGTTTTCTAATATAAACATGCTTGTTCTGTATGGAGGACCAATCCTGCCATAACTAAAAATAAATTCAGAAATAAATAAATGCTCCAAAAATAAATTAAAATGCAATAATTGCCCCTCAAAAATACAATAAATAAAATAAATGTTGGTAGAAATTAAATCATACAGTGAGACATAAATGTATATATCTCTTTTAATTAGCTTCTTTATTTTTTCATCTTTTTAATAATTACCTTATTTATTTGTTGTCCATTATTATCTTCAACTTTATTAATTTTTTACTTATTTTTTTAAGTATTTATTTACATACAATTGATATTTTTGTCTGTAATATTCTTTCTTTGTATTCTTTTACCCTATTTATTTCTTCCATGCTACTTATTTCTGACTGTCGTTTTTACATTTCTGTATGCATTTCTGCCTCATTATGCAAATGAGGAAGGATGTGTCTTAAGGGCTCAACTTCTGCCCATTGGTTGGTTAGCATTTTACTGCATCTGTCTAATAAAAGGCGAAAAAAGAAAGAATCTAATTAAATATATATATATATATGTATCTCACTGTATAATTCTATTTCTACCGACATTTATTTATTAATTGTGTTTTTGAAGGGCAATTATTGCATGCTTATTTATTTTTGGAGCATTTATTTATTTCTGTATTTATTTTTAATTATGGCAGGATTGGTCCTCCATAGTTCTGTTTATCCATCCATTTTTTTTTTGGACACTTTTAATCCCAAGTTGGGTCACGAGGGGTTTTGGTGCCTGGGGTGCAGGCAGGGTCCTTCCTGGGCAGGTCACCAGTCCATCACAGAGCAACAAGCAATCATTCACCTAAGGAGAATTTAGAGAAGCCAGTTAACCTAACAGTCATGTTTTTGGACTGTGGGAGGAAGCCGGAGTACCCGGAGAGAACCCATGCATGCTCAGGGAGAACATACAAACTCAATGCAGAAAGACCGGAATTGAACCTGGAACCCTCTTGCTGCAAGGCAGCAGTTCTACCCACTGTGCCACTGAGCAGCCCTGTTCTGTTTATTTTGTCATTAATCTACAGACTACTAAGAAGAATGTATACTTTCTGTAAAATTGCAGTGTTTCATTAATAAAGATAGGCATTTTTCTTTGCTCTAAGGCGGAGGTCTTCAACAGGGGTCTGCGACCCCTAGGGGGTCAACGGAGGTACTGCATGGGGGAAAACTTTGGTTGGTTAGACTTTTTTTTTTATATTCCCCTCTGCAATTTTTCCCACTAATTGAAATGTCTTTAAATCCACATTAACATGAATCCAACAGACTGTAGTAAACAGATAAATGGGGGCAGAAGATGTCTTTCAGTCATCAATGCTCACATTCAGCGACACACAGGAGCTCTTTCAAGCTGGGCACCGTTTCATTCACAACACCTGTCCCATCAACCAGGAATCTGAAATACTTTAATAATCCCAGGGAGAGATTACTTTCATTACATTACTCCATCTGTAAAAGACTGACTATAGGAGCAGTTTGATAGAACACTATTTCATGCTATATATAATTAGGGGGTCCCCGCTCCATCTCGCCATCAGTTTGGGGTCCTTGGCCTGGAAAACGTTGGTAGACCCCTGCTCTAAGGTCTATATAGGATAATACTTTTGTTCTTTGATTTAAATGTATGAGATAATTATCGGATTGTAAATGCCTCCGACCTGTGCTCTCAAGTCTTCAGCTTTGTGAGATAGGAGGCTGCGGTTAACAAGTTGTGGTTTCACCATCACGTGTAAATCTATAACATCTCCCCACCTGTTTGTGATCAGGTTGGGATCCTGATCTGCCTGATCTTCTCCATCGTAGCCACTGCCGTCTTGTCTGACCTGTGGGGAGAAGAATGGACAACGCTGCTGCTCTCCTTCCAGGTGACCACCTCCTCTTCTCCTCCAGCAGCCGTGTCCTGCTTCCCGTCTGATTTCCACTGATGGTTGATGTTTTTTAACCTGATCAGGTGACGGCGCCTTATTTGCACCTTGGAAGCGTTCTGCTGATGACATCGTTGGCCTGGCCCATAGCTTTGCATATTTTTCGCATGAACGGCAGAGGTGAGTCATGTGGTTTGTTGCACATATTAAATGCAAGTGACATTTTATTTATTGTATAAAAAGATTATAAGTAAAAAAACTGTATTTCCTTTAGTGTTTAATGGACATCTCTGCCAACTTATGGCTTCCATCTCCACACATTGATTTACAGAACGTTTTCTGGGTCCGTCGTAGAATCGTAGGAATAAAAGTCGCTCTTAAAGATTTAATTTTAGTAAAATCTTTTTAGGTTAGTTTCCTCCACCTTTTTCTCTTCATTTTATGTCTGTCATTTAGCCAAAAAAAGAAGCAGGAAGTCACAGTAAAATGCTGATGGATGAGTCCACATTATATTAGATGTAGCCAAATGCATGGTGCATATAAACAGATGAAGTAATTGTAGTCATTAGTTTAGGGGTGCCAGCGGGGTGACTAGAGCAGAGGAG
>NW_015150859.1:648248-649435 GCF_000732505.1 Cyprinodon variegatus
GCACTGAGTTGCCGCCATGTGATTGGCTGCTTAGAAATTAAGTGTTAACGAGCAGTTGGACAGGTGTACCTAATAAAGTGGCCGGTGATTGTATATCTATTAACAATTCAGTAAAAATAAAGAAGGGAAAACAACATTTAGGACTGAAGTTATCACTTTTTTTGGTTTTCATTACATGGAAGCCATAATAATCCTCAAAAATAAGTAAAGGCTTAAACATGAAATTTATGTCTAATGACTCTGAAATTTAACTTACTGAAGGTATTAAAAATTATTTCCATATTTTGGGAAATAGACCCGTGTTTCAGTCAGATCCAGTTTTTAAATTCTGGCAGAAGTGATTTAGATCTTGGAGGTGATGCCTGTTTGTATTGGCTGATTAATCCAGTTATTAACACTGAGTTACTGCAGCAGGAAGTTAAGGTTCTGATTCTGTTGGTCCTCGCTGTGCAGCTCGCTCCAGAAAACACACTGATGTCCTTTGAGAAGGCGGTGGAAGCTGGATGTGACGGCCTGGAGACAGACGTTGCTATAAGGTCAGTTTGTAGCATGTGGGTGTAGCTTGATGCCACCTAGAACCAAACATGTTGCAGCTTTACTGAGTAAAGGTTCGGCTGTAGAGACGACAGTGGCTAACAGCTCTCTTTAGGCTTCACTGAGGCTTCCTTTGTCTTATCGTGGTTGCAGTTATGATGGTGTGCCATTCCTCATGCATGACCACAACCTCCAACGCACCACCAACATCCATGAGGTTTTTCCAAACCGGACCAACACCCCTGCTGCCATGTTCACCTGGAGCGAGCTTGAGAGTCTGAACGCCGGTTCCTGGTTCCTGTCTGTGAGTCTCAGAACATTTTCAAACGCTCAGGCTATAAGCAGGATGTAGGAGCTGCAATCGGAGGTATTTGGATCAAAGCCTTAAAGGCTTCTGGTAAATTCTACCTAACATTTCCAACCTAGTTAAAATATTCTAGAACCTAAGCAAAGGATTTGCAGGTTTACTGGCTGCAGTACCATCAGTTAACATACCTCCAATAAGCTGGTGAAGATTCTCAGTCATCCAACCATTCCATTACTAAGCAGTGGACCTGTTCTTCTGGTTCAATTTGCATGTTTTCTAAGCCATAATTCAATTCAATTCAGTTTATTTCTATAGCGCCAATTTACAACACATCTCATCTCAAGGC
>NW_015150859.1:652718-656649 GCF_000732505.1 Cyprinodon variegatus
AATGCATCAGCCTGGGATTAGTCCTTTTTACCCCTTTATTACAACCAGCTAAACTGGATACAAAATTATGACGGTACTTTTTGATTAATTTTGTCCAAGTTAGAGGACAAGGAGAACCAGAACAAGATGTAAAACATGGTAATGTGACTGTAGCAGATAGAAAGCACTGGCTGAGGCTCATGGGCAGTTCTAGACAGGGGCGACGGGGGCCAGTGCCCCTGTAATGAAGACATAATACTCTTAATGATGATATGTGCTGGAAGAGACATGTTACTGATTGTTCTTTTGGATCTATTTCATTTTTTCTTTAATAAATTCTGTTTTACTAATTATTTAAAAACAATAAGGTGATAGCTTTAGTGGCATTAAGATAGGATCCCAGTTTTTATCTGCTAAATGTTTTTTTCAAAACAAATAAAATAAAAAATACTCTAAGTTTTACAGCTGAATTAATCGTTTTTTCTTGAGTTCTAATTAGATTTGATAGGAAAACGGTAATTTTAACTTAAATTAAGTCAAAAATATGTAAAATTCTGAATGTATATTGACCTAATAATACATATAATTTCAATTAAATTGAATAGAAATTTGACTTCATGCAGCTATCTTAATTTATTTGAATCCCTTTCTGTTTTTTATTAAATCTTTTTTCCGGGCCCCCACAAAAACACGCTGGCCCCCTCTTGGCCCCCTGGTACATTTGGTCTAGAACTGCCACTGCTGAGGTTTATTTTTTTTTTAAAAGGAAATGGGTTATTTACTTTTCACTTTTCAGTTCGACTGCAAATCAAATGTGGGTCAAAGGTTGCAAACTGTGAGACAGAACTGATTTATTGTACCAGGCTCATTTTTCTTATTATGTTAATGGATAAAGGGCTGAAAGCACAATAATTAAACATCCTAAAATAAAACCTTCGTTTTGCTAACAGATGTCACCCTGTTCCTCTAATTAGCAGGAACTGATGTCTGTCTTTGCACCTTTAGGTGCTGTGGCTGCCCTCAGATATGAGGTCTCTGGTCCATCAAACGGATCCTGACCTCCAACAGACGTCTGGGAGTCGGCTCCCTCTAGAGGAACTGCAGCGTAACCACATCGTCAAACTCAACCTGCCCTATAGCTCCATGTCAGCTGAACTCATCAGGTGGTCACCGTGTGTTTTTCAATACTGAGCAGATAAACCTGCAGACATTTATTAGTTTTTTCTAACACCATTGCTGCTGTTGTCACCTGCAGTGAGTACTCGGCAGTAAACATCACCACCAACCTGTATGTGATCAGCCAGCCGTGGCTCTACTCTCTAGCCTGGTGCTCGGGGGTCCATTCGGTCACCACCAACGCTCCCCAGCTGCTTCGGACCCTCAAATCCCCGCTTCTCCTTATGGTGGGTTTGTCTACAACTAGAGCCATGCTGCTATTTTTATGGCTCATTTTAAGTCTAAAAACATTTCTCTGCTAATGAGGAAGAAACAAACTCATAATCTTCATCACACTGCAAAAACTGAATATTTAAAAATTTAATAGGAGTATTATTAAAAGAGGATTTTTACGCCACTTTATTTACACAATTCAAACAATAAGTCAAATTTTGATGTAAAACAAGTGTCAGCTAAAAATCATTATATGAGGAGCTTACGGTGGCCCTGAAGTGCAAACTGCAAACTACAAATCTAAAAGCGCAACTACATTAAGGAAATCGCAACTACATAAAGCAAAGCGCTACTACATTAAGGAAAACANCCTCCCAGATCTCCAGATGCATTTGAGATATCAAAAAAGTACTCCAGAGTGTTGTTCAGCATGGGGGTGAGTAGAAAATGAAGGTTAATCATGTTTTGGGTGTACTATTCCTTTAATATGGGATTAAAATGACAAGACCTCTCTCTATAAAGCCTCAAACTCAATGCTAATCCAGACATTTTGAATTGAAAAACCTCCTGGATGGGAAGAGAAACGTCTTCAAACTTAGAAGCAAAGTCCAGTGGATTTTTTTTTTTAAGTTTTTGGAATATCTCCAATAACCGCGGTTCACAGCTGTCATACCAGCATAAAATGCAGTTTATACAGGCTCTGGTGGGCTGCTCCATGCACTGCCTGATCATAGGTGTTGAGAACACCAGAATATGTAACCTGACATAAGTGAGATTCATCCTTGCAGTTCAACTTGAATGTAAAACAGTATCCATTAAGGGTGTGGGGAAAAAAATCAATTAGGCGATATATCGTGATGCTCAGATGCCCAATATAATATCCATCTTTCAGTTCTTAATATCGATTAAAAAAAAAAAAAATTTTTAACTGAAACAATGAGGTAAAAATGTTGTTTATTTTTTAGGAAAAAGAGAAAATCCAATATAGAATGAGTAAAATGTCTTTAGGTGACAAAAACATCAAAGCAACAGAAGGTCAACAGCTAAAGTCTAACTGGAACATGTTGGAGTATTTTTCTTATGAGTGAAACTAGAGCAGCACTGCATTCTGCCAGCAAATGGAAAATATATCGATCAGTTTGTTGCAATAACTGGACATTGATTAGATTTTTTCTTTTCTACCCCTTTCAGCAAAATCCATTTGGGACAGCTGGTTCTCTGGGACAGGAGGAGAGACGGCAAGCAGAAAACCAGTCAATCTGCAGCCTGCAGGACTTCCTGCAGCTTGCTGGTCAGAATCACAAACTGGTGATCTTTGACCTCTACCGCCCCCCCTACGGCCACCCGTACAGCAGCAGCTGGATTCAACGCACACTGGATGTCCTCTACAAAGTGTCGTCCATTCAGTCATCACAGGTAAAACGGCTTTAAACGGTTTAGTCTTTAGGATCAAATGGTTTTTCACCTTTCAAGTTGGTTTTAAATGTTCTTCCAGAATCATTTTCTTAATTTTTCTTTTCAATTCAATTTTTCTTCATTTCTTTATTGCATTTTGTGATAAATTATATTATCTTTAAAAGGTTTTTTTCAGTAGCCTAGCTTATAGATGATGAAAACCATCTCCTGACTGTGGCATCGACATCAGCCTGTGAGGTGCAGAGGGGTTCAGAAAACACCCAGGTTGCTTTGATTTAGGCCTTTAGGTCATCTGTACTGAAGGATTCGGTGTCTAATTTTTTGTCATGCCACATATATGGTCAATCAAGCAAAGAAAATTAAACCAGACTGAATAAAAATGTAGTCCTCATCGTAAATATCCGCTTAACTCCAGGATGCTGTTATATTTGGCACAGAAAGAAAGTTTTTCCTTCCACTAAACTTTCCATATATTAATGGAAAGTTTAGTGGAAGGAAAAACTTTCTTAGATGAATCAGTCTGTCACCTGCCAGCTTCTTTTGCACAGTGACTTTATGTTGCTCACCCACCTGTAGAGGCTTTCTATTGGACTATATGGTGGTTTAGGCCATAAAATGTCGTTTCTGCATAAGGAATTATTGTCTTGTGCAATAATCAAATTTCTGAGAAACAGATTTTTGGGTTATACTTCAAAATAACTAACAGAAAATTATGTTTGAAATGCATCAGCCTGGGATTAGTCCTTTTTACCCCTTTATTACAACCAGCTAAACTGGATACAAAATTATGACGGTACTTTTTGATTAATTTTGTCCAAGTTAGAGGACAAGGAGAACCAGAACAAGATGTAAAACATGGTAATGTGACTGTAGCAGATAGAAAGCACTGGCTGAGGCTCATGGGCAGTTCTAGACAGGGGCGACGGGGGCCAGTGCCCCTGTAATGAAGACATAATACTCTTAATGATGATATGTGCTGGAAGAGACATGTTACTGATTGTTCTTTTGGATCTATTTCATTTTTTCTTTAATAAATTCTGTTTTACTAATTATTTAAAAACAATAAGGTGATAGCTTTAGTGGCATTAAGATAGGATCCCAGTTTTTATCTGCTAAATGTTTTTTTCAAAACAAATAAAATAAAAAA
>NW_015150859.1:659180-660635 GCF_000732505.1 Cyprinodon variegatus
TTCTCTGATTAAAAAATTGTAAATTCGGGCCTTTGGCTTGTTTTTTTATCTCTTCTGGCAAAGTCCTTCTATAAAAAGAAAGTTTGTAAAACCCGTCCCGAAAAGATTAAAAACACTAATTAAAAGGCTAAATATTGCTATCAACAGCTTATTGACAGAATCATACTTCCAGTTTGCGGTTGTGACGGCCTTACGGTGGGAACAGCCCCTTGTTTTTGTAAAAAAGGTTTAGCAAATCCTGCTTTGAACCGTCCAAGATTGTGAAAGCTGTCTTTGGTAAAATGCTTCGAGCAAATGAACATCCAAGCATCAAACTTTGCAGGGATCGTCTGATAGACAAAAATAATCCATGCCTGTCGAGTCTTTGGATCCTTGGGAAGACTAAAAATGTTCCCCTTCCTCCTTGCAGCCTGGAACGCTGCATTTCCTCCCATGGTTCTGGCTCATTTTCAATAGAGAAACTTCCTGCTTTGTTATTCTTGTAGAAGTAAACCCAACTGTAGGCTAAACAGCTAAACTGCTGTCTTCCATCTACCTCTATTCATGTTCTTGGGCAGTGAACCAGTGGGCGGGTCTGGATGTAAAGTTTGGGGCGGGACAAAAGTCCAGGCCAGAACCAAATAAGGCAACACCCCTGAGTTTACATCAACTCTGGGCTTCGTTTGGATTCACCTGTTTTATGGTTTAGAATTGTGAGATTTGCAGAGAAAGGAGGTGATGATGGGGTTCGAGCTTCTCTCTACGTCTATTTCACCCACTGAACTATCGTAATTCATCTATGACAAGGGAAACTCGGTTTGCATTCTATGACCCCTTTAAGTTTTATGCTTTCCATAAAAACGTGGAACACATTTTCAGACAGACTGCAGAAAGGACCCTAGTTTAAAACAACCCGATTATTAACCGATAAAAACTAGTTTGTGGAAATGGCACCGTGTAAAATCCTCCATTGGAGATAACAAGATTTTGATTGGAGGCTTGTATAAAGTCCTCCCCTGGGGGAAGTTTTTCTGGGCCGGTCTTTGGTTTATTGCTTTTGTGCAGCTGTGGTAAACACAGGGTTCCCAGGGTCCTTAAAAAGTCTTAAAAGGCATTGAATTCTTCAAAATAAAACTTAAAAAAACCTTAACCTTAAACCTAAAAAAAAAAAACTTAATTGGTATTAAAATGTCTTAAATCAGTCTTTCGAAGGTCTTAATTTTTAAAACATCATAAATAAGATTATTTTTATTATGATAATTTTTTTTTTAACCAAAAAAAAAAATCAAAATTAACCTTTTTTTATAAATATATAAAAAAAAATAACAGCTCGCCATTATTGGTTCCTATGGAAGAGGATTAGGGCCACTGAAAAAAAAAAAAAAAAACAGTTTTTAAAATTTAATTCAAGTTAAGAAGGGGAAAAAAGTCAGAATTCTGACTTTTTTCTGAGAATTCTGACTGAATTCTGACAAT
>NW_015150859.1:661479-663643 GCF_000732505.1 Cyprinodon variegatus
TGTAGGAACCCTGAAACAGCTTTCTGGTCCACTCTATAGAACCATTCTCTGTGGGTCCAGGCTGGAGAAGCAAGGATCCAGGATCAGGCCTGGAAAGGAGTCCTTAGATTTATCATTAAAAGTGGAAATGAAACATTTGAAATTATTGTCACTGTAAAAAAAACAAATCTCATTTTGGAAGATGTTTGATTTCAGTCATGTTAAAAATTATTTCAGTTCTAAGGTTTTAGATCTTTAGCAAAACAAAACCTTTTTTTTCTGGTTTTAACCTTATTAAATATTTAATTTTAAGTATAAACCATACTGTCTGTGTTTATTAGTTATCAAACAAATATTAAGCAATGAACAAAGCTTTCTGTGGATAAACTAAGTAGAGCCCATGATTTAGGAGGCTGCAGTGACTCTAAGCGGTCAGGTTCTTTGTGCAGATGTTTAAACTAATTTTATTTCCTGCATTGCTTTGGGTAATTAAGGTTTGCATGAATTAATTTCTGCTCAGCCCCATGAAGGTCTCTCTACAGCTTTTCAATCATGTAGTGATTTGGACCTTGACTGGCCCATTGCAACACATCATTTAATTTATTTCAGTTAATTTATAAAGCAGTCCAGTGCTGCAGATCAGATGATGAGATGCTGTGATCTACAGCCACTAGAGGGTGCTACTGCTGTTGGTGAGACGTATCGCGTTCATAGGAACAGAAATATAGTGAAATATACACTGCAAAAACAATCTAGAAATAGGTCAACATTTCTTAAATTAAGTGTATTTACCCTTAATTTGAGTATGTAAATCAGATGATCTGCCAATGGAATGAGTATTTTTACTCTTAAAATAAGATAATTAGATAATATGCACTTGAAATAAGACAAATCAATTGTTTTCTTATTTTAAGTCTAAATTGTTTTGTTTTATTGGCAAGATGTCTCTTTTACCTCCTCAATCCAAGAACAAATTCACTTATTTTAAGAAAAAATTACTTATCTAGATTGTGATTTTTTCCAGTGTAGTGTTCATTGGTGCTATATAAATAAACTGAATTAAACTGAATTGAATATAGGACCAAATCACAACACACGTCATCGAGTTTTATTCTACATTCTTCTGCAAAAAAAAAAAAGTTAAATTCTTGTGATTGACAGTCCTGTCTGTGTGTCTCAGAGTCCAGAAGAATACAGACTGATGTGGATTCTCACTGATGTCCTCTCCCTCCTGTTGGTCATCATAATCTTCTACTTTCATAGGTGAACCGTTCCACTTGGGTTTATTACCTGCACAAATGATTGGTTTCCATCCGTCTCCTGCTTGGATAAAATCTAAAAACCCACGCAAATAAAAACGTACTTTTGTTTTTAATCGCAGGTGGCGAGAACGGGCTTTCTGCTCAGAGGAAGAAAGGAAGCTGGATAACAGCAGCTACAGCCAAATAAAAACAGGTAACCTGCTGCAATATCTCTGCAGGTTTAATATTTATTCTGGTGAATATTTGAAGGGAAGAAAATACATCTATACCGGAGAACAAAGTGTTAGACTTGCTAAGTTCATTATAAAATCTGATTGTTTAACAACAGTGAGCTGCAGGGTTAGAGGTTCTGTTGTCATGCAGCAAGAAGGACCTGGATTTGAAGCCAGGGTTGTGTGTGGAGTGTTTGCATGTTCTCCACTGTGTATACATTGGTGCTTTTTGGTCTATATCCCAAAAACGCAGCTGTTGCAGCGGCTGCAAAGACGAGCACGGTACAGACATTAGGTGGATGGCAATATGTGAAAGTTATTATTTTTAGGAGTGGATAAGATTGAACTTTAAGAAACTGGAAGTGATTTAATCATTCATTTGTCCACCAGGAGGCGCACTTAAACGTTCAGATCGGATGCAGCAGAAGCAGCGAAAACGTGCTGCTTCATTTTTGCTGCTTGTACAAGTTTAGTTTTGATGCGCTGGTGAAGCATCTTTGCTGCTCTAGCTGCGCGGCTCTGATGCGTGTTGGGCGGAGCTACTCTATCCTTTCTTTTCCTGGAACAATGGCAGCTATATTTGCTCTGATCAGTGGGTAAAAAGTAGTTTTAATGTGTTTTTAAGTGGAAAAAGTCCACCTGAAAACTTCATCTGTTCATCCAGATTACCGT
The DNA here is from genome assembly GCF_000732505.1 of Cyprinodon variegatus. NCBI lineage: Eukaryota > Metazoa > Chordata > Actinopteri > Cyprinodontiformes > Cyprinodontidae > Cyprinodon > Cyprinodon variegatus. The sequence continues at coordinate 663,605 of NW_015150859.1, forward strand.
CCTGCCTTCAAATATTATTTCACTATCATTATTTCTGGC
>NW_015150859.1:667902-669126 GCF_000732505.1 Cyprinodon variegatus
AAGCGCCAATTTACAACACGTCATCTCAAGGCACTTTACAGTTCACCAGATCATCCAGTCAGATTGATTCAAAGTTTTCTATCTAAGGAAAACCAGCTGATTGCTTGACTTGCATGCTTGTAGCGACAGTGGAGAGGAAAAACTCCCTTTTAACAGGAAGAAACCTCCAGCAGAACCAGGCTCAGTGTGAGCGGCCACATTACAAGAGCAATTGAACCCCAAATTTCTTTGCAAAATTACATTTATTCAGGGCTACATAAAGTTGTTACATGCTTTGATAAAATTAGTTTATCCACCAATGAAGTCCCAAAGACTTATATTATGACTTTACACACTAATTATTGCCAATAAAACAAAAGATCAAAGACAGAGTCCTTTAGCCACAGTAAAACAAAAACAATCCTTTTAACCAAAACAAAGATGGCGTTTGAACTTTGTGGCACAGCCTCAGAATAGAACAAATCACATTTCCTATCAGCTACAATTACATTTAAATCTATATTAAACCAGCATTATTTAAATGTCGCTTTATTGTCTAAAAACGGTACTCTAGATACAAAAAGGCATCTATTAGATGGTTTTCATTTAATGTGATGCATTTACTGTCTTAATTCAACCCTGTATCAGTCAAAGGTACAAAAATCCAACAACAAACACGTTAAAGTCAACAATTAGTATTTACAGTTTGAAAAAAGGAAAATTATTTGATTCTCTTGTGGACTGTCATCCAGACGCATGTGTTAAATAACAAACATTAACTACATTATTTCTTTTTTATCTTTGGGGAGATGCTGCCTAATTGAGCCTCTGCTCTGTTTGGATTCAATGGACACTTGTGTAGTAAAGCAACAGTCTGGTGTTTAATATTGAAGTGGATTAATTACTAATGTTTCATTAACCTGAAATGTACTTCCTGCTTTTATTTTCAACATAGACTCAATGAATATTTTCACTGCAGTTACAGCGTCATGCATTTTGGGATCCGTCTCCATGACCAAAGACTAAAACAATCTTTTTCTTTTTTAGTCACCGGACGATTCGTGCTGCAAAGATCAGTTTTCTAATCTGGCTCCAGACTCTCAGTGGGATTCAGGTGTGGGCTTTGACTAGGCCATTCTGTTGTAGTTCAGGCTGCAGGTTTTGGGTGGTTGTCCTCCTGGAAGGTGAACCTGCACCCAATCAACTCTGAACCTTCTGGAAAAGCAATCCCCACATCATGACACT
>NW_015150859.1:673512-675368 GCF_000732505.1 Cyprinodon variegatus
GTACTCCAGAGTGTTGTTCAGCATGGGGGTGAGTAGAAAATGAAGGCTAATCATGTTTTGGGTGTACTGTTCCTTTAACCAGCCCACTGCTCCCCAAGGAGATGGGGATTTAATGCAGAGAGTAAATTCGTTGCTCTGTATTTGTGACAATAAAATGCTGGAAAATGAGCAGAGAAGACAGCAAGGAGCTGAGGAGCAGAACTTCTTTAAATTTAAGAATAAAGCTGTCAGATCAGTTCTCACCTTAGACTTCGGGTCAATCAGGCTGACTCCGTGTTTATTGATCGCAATCAGGAGAGTTTCTGGGTAATTTGGGTCTGTTGTTTGCTGCAGAAAACCAAAACTCATAAATACATCAAGGATACATATATTGTTTTGTGGCTTTCATCAAACCACAGCATCTTTACCTTAACCTCAAAGAAGGCGGAGCCAAACGTCGACCACTTGTAAATGATTTTCAGGAAGGAGAGTTTGGCGTCTGCAGCCGTTTTCCCTGATTGTTTGTTGAACAGCGTCATGATCGACTGAGGGGGAACAAAAACCGAAGCATGACTGAACTTTATTCATCACTGGTCCACTAGAAAAATGCTGTAAATCAACTAAGACCTTTCAGTCAGTATTTCTTAATCCTTGTTTTTTACTGACTGACTTAAAGTACTTTAAAAAAACATTGACAAATACTTTATTTATACCTTAAGTTTCATATACTTTATAGTTTCACATAATCGCAATATCAGACAAACTGAGAAAAGTATAAAATGCACTTTTCCAATTGGTTTATTCATGAAAGGATAAAAAAAGCGTGTCATTTAAGCAGAAAAAATCTCTTAAACGTGTTTGCAGTTACTCTTTTACATCACCGTGGATAATCACTATGGAGGGTGAAAAGCGCTAAAGTTAGAAAAATAAATACCTTATGAAATAATTTTTATATGCATCATTAATTTATTAAAACTGTAAGTACACAGTGATTTTTTTTAAAGGAAAAGTCCGGTCACATTCAGAATTCAAACTTCTAAATTACCGTAAATTCCAGATTATAGAGCGCACCTGATTACAAGCCGCACGCTGTAATTTTAGAAAGAAAATCAATTTTGTATCTAATTTTGTTTCCCACGTTGTATGAGATATTTACAAATAAAGATATTACACGTAAGCATTTTTTAAACGTTTGATTTAATCCGTATGATAAAACAAACAAATACGGTACATATTATGAATGCTTTTTTTTTTTTAACTACCTGTAACAGATTGAAATATATGTATGTGTCGGTAACACGCAAATAACGCTGCATATACCGCTACTTTTAACTGAACAACGCACAGATCATGGCAGCCGATCAGGAAAAGTCATTAATCACTTTCTTCTTCCTCCTGCGCACTAAAACCCTCAAAGTCCTCTTCCTCAGTAGCTGAATGGAACAGCTTCAGCGCCATGAAAAAAAACACGTATTAGCCGCACTTTATTTTAGGCCGCAGTGTTCAAACAGTGGGAAAAAAGTAGCGGCTTATAGTCCGGAATTTACGGTACCTTAAATTTGAAATTATTACATACTGTTCAATAAATAAATAAGTGTTTTTAATTAAGAGTAATTTTCATTTGAATGTGCTTTACTGGAGACATTCATGGAGTTTTTTAGATTAAAAGGCTTGAAGTCAGGGTTCTGAAGCAGCTCACCAGAACTCCAAACCCTCACCCAACCTCCCCTAGTAGGGTGACCAAACGTCCGTATTTTCCGGGACATATCCGTATTTCACGTCCCGTCTCGGGCGTCCTGTTTTTTTTTTTTTTAGAAAGTGAGGAAATGTCCTGTTTTTTAAAATTATCTTAATTGGACCATTAAATTTACAGGCAC
>NW_015150859.1:677080-679239 GCF_000732505.1 Cyprinodon variegatus
TGTCGGGTTTTTAAAATGTACTGTTAACTACAGTTAATATATACTAAATGGTGATTCATTAATTCCCTCTGTGTTTATCGCTGCTGTTGACAGTGAACCTGGTTTCGTTCTGCTCCGCTCACCCTCTTCCAGTCCTCTGGGGACAGAAGTCGGATCTGGTCTTGAGGGACGAGGTCCTTCAGGATCCTAGTAATATTCTGGAAATGGGATTTATCCTCTTCATACTTCACCCGGTAGATCAGAGCCGCCAGCTGGTACACCTCCTCCCTTGAACACTTGTGGTAGCCGCGAAGATACTTGGGCAGCTCCTGCACAGACAGACACTTTGTCCTTGAAAAGCAGCTAGTGAAAAGCATTACGTCGTCTGCATACAGACGACGCAATGCAGCCATCTGAATCAGGCGTGTAGAAACAGAGACATCTAAAAGGTTCAGGACAGAAGACTTAGAGGACCGGGTTTGAAGACGCCTGCTGCCTGTAAACACGTGCGTGTCATCAGCCAAAGTCTTGGTCGGTGGGTGTATTGGTTTATCTCTAGTTATATAAGGCTAACATAGATATATATACGATTATGTAAACGAGGAAGCAGACAAACAAAGGATGACATGGAGGAAGAAAACAACAGGACACAAGAAAAGAATGAAGTTAAGATAAGAAAAGGACAAAACAAAAAGGGGCAAAGAAATAAGGTAGGAAACAAACATGGAAGCGAGACAAAGAAGAATCAGGAAAAAAAAAGAAAAGGAGGAAGATAGAAAACTAAAGGGATAAAGAAAATAAGACTATAAAGAAAAAGGACCGTCTCTTTAAAAAACAGATTTGAGTTGCTTAAAAGGGCCGAATTCTATGGAGGACCAACTCTGCCGTATTTAAAAATAAATACATAAATAAATAAATGCTCAATAAATATATAAGCGTACAATTAATTGCCACCAAAAAAACAATAAACAAATAAATCTAAGTAGAAATTAAATTATACAGTGAGGCATAAATGTTTATAACTCTTTTAATTAGTTTATTTATTTGCCTTTGTAATATTTACCTTATTTCATTTTTTTGTCCTTTATAATCTTCAACTTTATTTTTCAATTACTTATATTTTTAAGTATTTATTTATTTATATGCATGTTTTAATATTTTTGTCAAATATTTTCAGGCTCAATAGGGACTAAATAAACACTATTGTTATAATATACGTACTTTGCCCATTTAACAGGAAAAATATACATCTAAAAAATCCACATTTGCCAGAGGATGTCTGGGTAGATGCTTCCTGCTTGGTTTGTATATTTTGTACGTCCTTATTCGCATCTTCACTGTGAAGCAAACCATTTAATACCCGGTGTAAACATTTCTATAAATCACCTGGTAATAGTGGAAGATGGAGTCTGCCATAGAGTCTTTGCCTGGCACCGTGTTGGTCCACAGCTTCTTCATGAAGAACACCTGATAGGTCAGTGAAGGCATCACACCTGCAGTACCTGCAAGCAGCCAAACAGTGAAAAGTCAGTAATTGGGGGGTGAAAATTAGTGTATTTAGTATAATTAAATAAATAAATAGTATAGTAACTTAAGCAACTATTTTCCTCAATTATAAAGTTACCTGTGCAAAATGTTAATCAAATAAAAAATAAAAGTCAAAGTCACTTAGTTACTGTTTTGTCAATTAATCATTTAAATTTTCTATAAACAAGAGCAAATTAAAATCCTTAAAGAAAAATTGCATCCGCTGGTTTACATGGTAAGATGGTAATTAGCCTGTACTGGTAAAGCTCTACGTACCTGCTGACATATGCCATTTGTGTTTTAGATTTGTATCTTTGTTAGATTCGTTATAAATTGGAAATTATAAACAAAATCATATCCTCTTTCTTTCTTCCATGTATTTAAATGTATTGGAAATTCCAATTGAAAATGACTGAGAAACAAATTCCACCCCAACCCTCCAAACATCCCAAATCCTGAACAAAAATGTTAAAATAAATAACAATTTCATGTCTGCCATTGCTTTTTACCGTCTCTACTGTGTCTTGCTTTTTTAATCCAGTCAGTCAGGTGCCTTACAAAGTCGAAGAAAAAGTCACCGTCTGGCACACTGATGACCTAAAGATCAGGGAGAAATGCAACTATTAAATTAAAATAAAACAGCTGCATTTTCT
>NW_015150859.1:680640-682182 GCF_000732505.1 Cyprinodon variegatus
GATTTCCTGAGAATATTGAATGAAACTTGAATATTTTGAACGATTTCCTGAGAATATTGAATGAAATCTTGGAATATATGGAATGAAAGTTGCCCCGAAAGAATCATAGGTAATGTAGTTTCAAAACAAATGAATTAATTTGTGTGCAAGCATGAATTAACCTAATCAGTGTATAAATAAAAACATTGTGAAATAAAATCCACTCAAAATCCCTTTTTTTCCCTCACTATAGATTTAGGTGATCTGATTTGGCAATTTAAGGTGGTCGTTTAAGTGACCAGACATGGAGATGTCTGCATTTCTGCCTTTGGAAATGGATAACAGACGAGGGCAACTAGAAGGAGTTGGGAAGAACAGGGTGGGGGGAGCGGAGAAGCTCAGACAGAAAGAGGACAGAGCTTAATGTGGAGCAGAGTACAGCCCCTGGAAATGACAAAACTGACTGAAAAAATTATTCGCAAATTCATTGTTGAAAAAATATTTTGGAATTCATTCAATATATTCCACTTTCATTCCATATTCTCAGGAAAAAAATATTCAAAATATTCAACTTTCATTCAATATTCTCAGGAAATCATTCAATATATTCTAACTCTTGTCATTATATACTCTATAATAATAATTTCCTAAACGGCATGCCATTCATATATATATATATATATATATATATATATATATAAATATATACATATACATATGTGTGGATGCACCATATATACTGTATATATACCTTTTCCTTTTGGCACCTTCTTTTTGACTATTGAGCCGTAACGAGTATATTTCTCCACTGTGAGATCAATAAAATCTATCTATCCATCAATCAATCAATCAATCAATCAGTCACAAAGTATTTTCAATATATTGCTAATTATACATCACGTTTGTTTGTATTTGTAATATTACTCCACTGTCTGAAAGGAAACCCTTCGTTTCATTCGTCACTTCTTCTGAGTCAAAGCAATTAGGTGACAGGAAGGATAGAATGGGACAAAAGGAGGGTTTTCATAGATGCTAAACTGCAATGAGAGCCATGACTGAAAAACCTTGTGAGTGAAACTGCATCCTCACCTTGTCTGTGATCTTCACAAACAAACTGAAGCCCTCAGAGGATTTGAGCATCAGCCGTCCGGAGATGTTGTGGCAAAAATCTTTAGCCTTCGTGCTCGACTCCACCTCAAACACCTGAGAAAAATGATTTAACAGAGACCATAAACTATCAATTATGCATCAGTTTGGGAAACTTATAATTAAAACACTGTTTTAGTTAGGCTAGGTTACCCTAAGTAGAAAGCAAAAGTCATCCATGTGTATCATATCTGAATGATCTCTGGGACATTTTACAGTTTAATGAACCATTTTATTGACATTTCGACGCAACTCAAAATATTAGGATATTTATCCATTCAATTTTTGTTAAATGATTTGGTGTTTTATAATTATTAAGGTTCATTCAGGTTTTGAAAGTGGGGGAGAAAGACAGAAATGACTCGAAGGGATTCAGGTTTTTAAGCATCAGTATTTGATCAAGTCAAGAAAATTGTA
>NW_015150859.1:684842-686038 GCF_000732505.1 Cyprinodon variegatus
CTCAATTCATGAACACTTACTTTAAGAAAAAAATGAAATTTCTAGATTTTGATTTTTCCAGTGTCAGAGTTGACTTTTTATCTGCTTTAAAACCTTGAAAAAAATACAAAACAAATGTTTAGTTGTTATGATTAAATTGAAAATGAAATGATGTCACAGAGAGCAGAAATTTGATTAAACATAAGAGAGAAAAGATATCTATGAAGGCCAGAAGAGCCTCCTGGGAGAGCTCCTCATGAGCCAGGACCTTCTTCAGCAGAGGCTGTTTCAGAGGCTCTCTGATGCAGCTCCACAGACGCTCCTTCCCTCGAGCTTTGGTCATCATTACTCGACTCAGAGTGCTCTTTGGAGGCGGCCTGGAAAACATAGAGGGGGTTTTAAAGGTTTAAGCAAAAAGCCCATTAGGTCCTCCTCTTTTAAGCCCCATGTACGCTACCCTCTGAAAACCGATCTGTGCCGAGCTCGATTCCTCACATTTACACACCACGCTAGCGCGGTTCCTCGCCTCCTAGTGGGGATCTACGGTACAACTGCTCTCTAGAGGGAATCAATCTAATCAACATGGTGGCATCTATAACATTCAGGAAATACACTGGAAAAAAATCACAATCTAGATACGTCATTTTTTTCTCAAAATTCTTAAAAGTGTGCATGTTCTTGAACTGAGAAGAGACATTTTGCCAATGGAACAAGACAATTTACATTTAAAACAAGAAAACACAATTGCATTGTCTTATTTGAAGTGCATTTTATCTAAATATATTTTTTTAAGAGTAAAAATACTCATTCCATTGGCAAATCATCTCATTGACCTACTCAATTTAAGGGAAAGCACACTTAATTTAAGGAACTTGTACTTATTTCTAGATTGTTTTTCCAGTGCAAAGAAGCCTTTAGTGAATTTACTTGACAGAGTCGGCTTTTGGGAAATGGATACGACAAACGATAGCCTAATCAGGGCTTAGAGACGCAGGAAACGACGACACAGTGGAAAAACGATCTTGAAATAAGTAAACATTTCTTAAATTAAGTGTACTTGCCATTAATTTCAGTAGGTAAATGAGATAGTTTGCCAATGGAATGAGTAGTTTTACTCTTAAAATAAAATATTTAGATCATATGCACTTGAAATAAGACAACGCAACTGTGCACTGGAAAAAAAATCTAGAAATAAGTAAAAATTTCTTAAATTAAGT
>NW_015150859.1:687146-688528 GCF_000732505.1 Cyprinodon variegatus
GTACTTCGTTACTTCCCATCTCTGGTTACCATGCTCGGACCGATCTAGGCACGGTTTCCAAAAGGTCGTGTAAATGAGGCTATAGACCAGGCATCCCCAAAGTCGGTCTTCGAGGGCGGCTGTCCTGCAGGTTTTAGAGGTTTATCTGCTTCAGCACAGCTATTTCTGATGATTGGAGTTCAGCAATAGCCTGTTAATCAGCTATTAATGTAAATCAGCTGTGATGGAGCAGATAAACCTCTAAAACCTGCAGGATGGCGGCCCTCACTGGAAAAAATCGAAATCTAGATCAGTCATTTTTTATTAAAATAAGTGTATTTGATCTTGGATTGAGGAGGTAAAAGACAAGTTTTGCCAATGGAACAAGACAACTTACATTTAAAATAAGAAAACACAATTGCACTGTCTTATTTCAAGTGTTTTTATCTAATTATCCTATTTTAAGAGTGAAAATACTCATTCTATTGGCAAACTATCAAATTTTCCTACTCAAATTAATGGTAAATACACTTAATTTAAGAAAATGTTACTTATTTGAAGATTGTTTTTCCAGTGCTCAGGGATGCCTTCTATATACTGGAAAAACAATCTAGAAGTAAGTAGAAATTTCTTAAATGAAGTGTATTTACCCTTAATTTGAGTGAGATGATTTGCCAATGGAATGAGTATTTTTATTCTTAGAATAAGAATTAGATCAAATGCACTTGAAATAAGACAATGCATTTGTGTTTTCTTATTTTAAGTGTAAATTGTCTTGTTCCATATCCAAGAACAAATGCTACTTATTTTAAGAAAAAAAATGACATTTTTAGATTTCGATTTTTTTCCAGTGTAGTTTCTCTGTGAGAAAGATTTGATTGGTTGGGCACCTGAAGTAGTCGTAGGAGAACTCTTCCAGTGTGTAGGCCTTGGATTTGTCCATCTCAGAAAGGCTGGTCTGAGACAAACTGAGGGACTCTCTCCTCTGATTAGGGGTCATCGTCACCAGAGCCTGAAACCAGAACATCAGAGTTAGATGAGCGTAAGAATGAAATGAAGAGATTTATAAACCAGGACTAACGGCAGAAGGTAATTATTACTACATGTGTGTTTTTCATTTTCTTAGCATGATGTAACCATCAACTGTGAGAGAACTGCAAGAAGAGGAAATTTCAGCATGGTCTCCTCCTGTGGAATATGCCTCATTATAACGTTACCACCAGTGCAGAGCTTGCTAAGAATCGATTAAAAACAGTGAGACACTGTTTTCGAGATGGGTACCAAATAATCCTCCTCCTGAGTTTTTTATGCATCCATGTTATATATAAAATTTTTTAATAAAAAATATAAAAAATAGAACACTTTTCCATTTTAAAATCTAAAGACACTGTCGTCGGACAACA
>NW_015150859.1:690264-691935 GCF_000732505.1 Cyprinodon variegatus
CAAGATTCCCACTGTTCCTGAACTAACCGTTGTGATATCTCCTCAGACATCCAAGTTCCTGTTCACCAGCTACCTGAGTTCCAGACCACTCTTCCCCTGTACCCTCATCCCAATAAACCTGTTAAACCTGGTTCTCTGAGTGGTTCGCTGCATCTTTGGGTCACACCTTTAAAAACACACCATGACAGTCACGACCACCTCCCAATCAGGAATCGTAAGGTCGGGAGAAAATCAAACATGTTCGAAATTCAGTTGACCGTCTTAAGGCCGCCGTGGACAAATCGCTCAGTGGGCTTCCTCCTCTCTCAGATGAAAACACAGAAGCATGGCAGGGGTGCAACAGTCTATAGTAGCCACGTTTGCTCAGCCATGTCTTTGTCCAAATACGTCGTCGCCTTTTATTTTTAGGGTACAAAATTGCTCAAATTGCCAATTGAGCACAAAGTTGCACAAATTGCCAATTCAGCACAAAATTGCACAAATTGCCAAGGCAGCGCGTTCCACTCTAGTGGGCTTCATATTCCTCTTCTACTGGTTTGGTTTCCAGATAGACGAGTCCGAGTAGCACCATCTCACGTAGTTGTTAGACGTACAGTGTGAGACGGTAGATCACATCAGATCGTAGGGCCGCACATTGTGAGAACAAACATCGTGGGCTGTGAACTTACTCTACACAGTGTGAGCTGTAGCTGCGTACAACGATCTAAAAAATCACACAGCGTATGCCCGGCTTTAGTTGAGAGTGAGAGTTGAAAACAGTCCATCTTCTGAAACTGCTCTTACCACGATGTCATACTGGGGTCTGGTGATGGTGGGCAGAACGTAGACGGCATCAGCTGGGAAGTCTCCCCTCTGTTTGGTCCTGTCGTTGATGCCGTGAGCCCAGCCGGAGTTCATCACATGCTCTCCGTCATGTTCGTCCAGGATGATTAGATCCCCCTTGCAGAAACTCAGGAAGGTGGAGTCCACTCCAGCTGCAGGATGAAAGTCACAGCTCAGCTCAGGATGCCAGAACCTTCCTCTCTGAACATCACCGAAGCTTACCAGGGTTGGGACAGTCCAGCAGTCCCACCACATACTTGGACCTCTTCCTCAAACCTTCCAGGAAGGTGACCACCAGGTCCCGGATGTCCTCTGCGTTGTTGGAGGTGAAAGTGTACTCGTCTCCTTTAATGGTGGCCAACGTGAAACTCTGACCCTGCAGTTTGCCGCCTCTGAGAGGGGGTTTATATTCTAACTTTAACAAAGTGATTTTGATAAAGATGGTTTCTAAATAACAACATATTTTTTTTATCACTGACCACATTTACTTTCAGTGAATTTGTCTTACCTACTGCTGGACACAGCTGTGATCTCTGGGAAGGACAGCTCCAAGAGGACCTGCTCCTGTTCGTCCACAAAGTAAACCCCGGTCCAGTTCACAGCAACAATTACATCGTTCTTTGGCAGACTGGGACCTTTAGCAAAACATTAAACCCATTTAAAATGAGCAACACCACCCATGCTTTTGTAAGGCGTACTTAAAGAAGTCCGGTCATAATCAGAATTAAACTTCTGAAAGTACCTTAAATATGAAACTATTACATACTGTTCAATAAATGATAAGTGTTTTAGCTGTCAAAGAACACTACTGCCACCTACTGGTTAGTGACGTCACGGTGCGGTATCGGC
>NW_015150859.1:696210-699365 GCF_000732505.1 Cyprinodon variegatus
TATATATATATATATATACTCTACATGCACATCTCTGCATTTGTGTTTATTTTCAAGCCATGCCAGGGGGGTGTGGGGGCACGGGATCAGAGATTAAATGGCTGATCAAAGACTAAATTTGACTTTTGATCCAATATCAAAAGCGGCCAGAACATGGCTAAAGTGCATCTATATCTACTGCTTGCATGAACCACATTTCTTTTAATATCCAGTTTTGCTGCTAAGTGAAGTAGAAGTGTGCGAAGCAAGCGCCTGGTTCATCTAACTTCCTGCACCAGCTGCTGAATGGCTCGCCATCTTGCCCTGTTTCCTCCAGCCATGCCCAGCGCCATTTATTTTTTTAAACCTTTATCTATGGTCGTGATATCTTCCCCAGAGTTCATGACCTGCATTGTGCCCACTCCATGCAATTCCGTTCTGTCTATCGTTCTTCTCTCCAAACACAAAGTTTCATTTATTTATTTTCTGACTTTTTACACATCTCTCCTTTGAATGGAGCCGTAAACGACGCAAGGTGACTGTCCGTGTAGAATTTCAGCACTGCAACACAATGTATCTGGCGACCTTAGCAAGAAACGTTAGGAGGAAGTTCAGGCGTTCCTAAGACCCGCCCCCTTCTTCTTTTGATTGGCTAACACTATTAGTTTCAGAGCGTTCCTTTGCCACCATTGGCTGACAAATGCAAGAGGGATTTTGATGGTCAATTTATCTTCACGTGATTTTTTTTTACCCACAGGCAAACGCTATGAGCTGGAAATCTGGCCTGGGGCCGGAATACTTTAATCCCTGCAACCTCCACCCCATACAGGGGACCAGAGAACCTCGCCTCTTCAGCCAGGCCAACAATTCCCTCTAACAACCCCCTGTTTAAGGGACATAGACAGGTTTTGTGTATTACAGGCTAACAAAGAAACAAAACTACCCCCATTCCAAAGGGTTGGACCCGCTCATTAGGTTCAATTTACTTGTTTTCTCAGCCAAAATAAGGTCCACTCTATAAAGCCTTGAACTCAACGCCATTTTTGACATTTTTAATGGAAAAAGCTTCCTGGATGGGAAGAGAAACGTCTTCAAACTTGGAAACTAAGTCCAGTGGATTGATTTTTTACTTTTTTGGAATGACTATGACCTGGATGACTGAGAGCCTTCGCCAGCACATCACAGTGAATACGTTCCTGCAACCCTTTAACATCATACCTTATCAAACAGGGCGATGTACAGAGAGAAGCCAAAACGGTTGCGCAGGTTGATTTTGTCTGCTAGAGCATTGCAGAGCTCGAAGGCTGTGGTGGCGGAGTCCGCCAGCAGCGTCTTTGTGGTGCCGTCCATGAAGGTCACAGGAAGCATGATGGGCTTCTTAGACTTGGTGGCCTGAAAGAATCCCCCCAAAAATAAACACAACTAACCTAATTAGACAACCTGCTAATTTATAGCTTTTATTTATGACACGTTAGCTGATGATTTAGGTGCAGTGCTTTCAAGCTTTCTACAACAGTAGCATTTTGCTGACACTTGTTCTCCATTGTAGCTTTAAGTGCTTGAAACATAAGTCAGTTTATCTAATTCCAGATTCTGGATAATATGGGGCGCAATTTGAAAAGTTAAGCAGTCAAAAATTAGGAGCAATATTTATAGTAATTTAGCGTGTTTTAAGAGAAAAATAAGGAGGTTATTTTTTTTCCAAATCATTTTGGAAAATGTATTTAACAAACTAAATATTTAATTTGAAAACTAAATATTTAGCTCCAAACTAAATATTTATTTTGAAGAAGTAAGACTTTTATAAATGAATGAATGACATAGTGAAAAAATGACTTGGAAAATAAATAAACTCCTTTCTTAAAATGTGCTAAATAACCATAAATATTCCTCCTAATTTTGACTGCTTAACTTTACAAAAGGCGCCCCATAGGACGAACTTCTACACTTTTTGAACATAAAACCCTTGTATTTAAATAATTAAATCAGCTTATAGTTTCAAACTGGAACATATTTTAGTTTTAAACGCTGCTGGAGGGTTAAAACAGCCACCTGCAGCCACGTACCTGCAGCTCCAGCCAGGATGGCGGCTGTGTTCTCGTTCGGTTCACAAAGGTCCTCCTCAGCCTCTCTTCACAGTACGGAGCATAACCAGGAGGACCGTTTTTCAAAAAGGTCCGTAAATACTGAAAAAACGAAACAGCAGCAAAAACAATTCACGTTTTCTGGAATATATATTTACCCTTTTTTTTGTTTTTTTACTTCTACTGGTTTAGCTGTTTTTGGTCAGCTTTAATGGTCGATTTAATTAAAAATAAGATACACATTTTCTAATTTTTTTACTAGAAGTTATTTTCAAATTAACCTGGTTTTTGCATCTACTGAGATTAGCCATATTTGTTTGCTTTAATTTAACGTTTTACAAGCAGGTTTAATTATTTCCAGGCATATAGAATGAAGATATTTCTCTACCTAAGGGTTGCAGAAAGTAGCTTAGAAACTAAAAAGGAATGCATCAAAACTTTATCAAAAAAAAAAAAAAAGGGAAAAAAAACTTAAGTTTCTTACAAATACCTTAACAATATTCAATCTTTTTTGTCATACAATAAACTTTCACACAAAAAACACAAGAGGAAAAGGATTTGCTCATTTGACTCTAAAGCTTTCTTACTTTGACAAACTTCTCGGAGGGAGCAAAGCAGCCGACACAAAGAGACAGGAGGATCCACCCTCGGGCGTGGCTGCTCTTGGACGGGTTCTGAGTGAGCTGTTTGCAGATCTGACAATAGATCTCATCCCTGAAACACAAGTAAAAATTATTTAGATACAGTCGTGCATTTAGGCAGAACACCGTGACATTTACCCAAAGCATTAACAGTACATCCTTAACCCTCCCATTAAAACCTTTTAATCCCATCATACCTCTAAACTGACCACCAGACTTTGATCTCCATAAGGCCTGTAATACTTTACAAAGTTATTGAAGACAAAAAAAAATAATAAAATGGCATTTTTGGTTAAAAATGTAAATCATTTAACTGCTTTTATATCTACAGACTATATAGCCTGTAAAAGGTGCGGAAGAAGATTAGGGCCACTGGAAAAAAAAAAAAATTAACTGATTTTTAAATTTTATTTTAGTTTAACATGGGGAAAAAAGTCTAATTTAATATCAG
>NW_015150859.1:700836-702075 GCF_000732505.1 Cyprinodon variegatus
CTAGTTTTGCCTAATGGTAAATCCCCCCTGCTACCAATGATTAGATTCTGATTCTACAATAGTTTTGCTTATTTTAATGAAACTTTGCATCAATTCAAGTTGGAAAAATAACAAGGCGTGGGTGAAAGCTTTTCCACGGTCCAGTAAAACACTGCAGAAACAGGTTAGTATAATATGATGACCTTTCTATGTCAAATGTTACAGTCATAACCTTAACTTTTATCTGTCAGTCTGAGTTTCGTTTGCCTTATCTGATTCGACACCAGAATAACTGCACAGTGAACCTGAGGGCTGGCCGTAAGATGCCGTTTCCGATGATGAAGTGAAGCTTCTCCAGGTTGGAGGTGGGTCGATCCTCCAGCATGCTGTTCCCCTGAAGCCCATAATCCACGCCCTCCGTCAGCCGCCTGGTGACCTTCAACAAACCATAAAAGTTTTTTTTTTTTTTGACGTTTTGGGGAGAAAAGAAAAGTGCAACCTAAAAGCTCTGAGATTATGTAAATAAAGGTGCTTAAAAGAAATGTTAACAGGAGGAAAACTGCAAATATAATTATTCCCCGGGCGCCGCACAATGGCAGCCCACTGGATTAAATGCAGAGGTCAATTTCTCCAATGTGAGATCAATGAAGCTCAATTACTATTATTAAAGCATATTAAAAGCTTTACATTTTACCCTAAATGTGTTTTTAACCTCTGAATTAACTTTAATATTGTATGTAAGGATAAATGAGATCTTTAAACATCAGGTAATGATTAGCTGCTTTTACTAAATGGAGCATCACCTCCTCTGTTATCTTTGATTTCCTCTTGAGTGTTAGAGACACCAGTTTATGTCTGATGCTGTTCCTCTTCTGAGCGTCAGCGGAGCTGTTCTGTAGACAAACATGGTTAAATGATTCTCCGCACCCTAAGAAACCAGACATTTCTTAAAATGCTGGATACACTGACCAGCAGCATCTCACCTCCTCCTCCACTTGCAGCTCCTGCAGCTCCTTCTTATAGGTCCTTTTGCCGAGGGTTTCGTAGATCTTGGTCATGACAGGAATCTTCTCGCTCCCGTCATGGAGGACCATTTCGCATTTAGGTTCAGGCAGATCGCCCATGAATCTCAACACGGTGATCCACACAGCTAAAGCAGCCTGGGAGATATAGGTGAAAGGGTTTTTATGAAAATCTCTGATGACCTCTGTTCAGATTGAGCCGTGGCTTTTTAGCTTCAACACCCCCATTACCAACTCA
>NW_015150859.1:703752-706117 GCF_000732505.1 Cyprinodon variegatus
GCACGGGGGTGGGTAGAAAATGAAGGCTAATCATGTTTTGGGTGTACTATTCCTTTAAAAACAAAGATGAAGAGCAATTACCAGGTGATTTTATTACCAAAGCAGAGCTTCATAACAAACCCCCCATCTGGGTCTCACCAGTTGGTCTCCTTCATCCTCGTGAAACAGTAGAGGTTGTTTCAGGGGTCGTCTGATGTAGGTGTGAGTGGAAAGACCCTGAAAGTAGGTGGCGGCAAACTTGGAGAACTTGTACTCGGACAAGTCTTCCTCTTCCTCGTCGGGTAACGGTGGAGCTTCGTTCAGCATCTCCTCTTCGGCTTCATCGGCGCCAGGAGTTTGTTCCAGGTCCTGAGGGAACAAAACAAAGTAGGAGGTGGATTTTAGAGCATCAGAAGATCAGAGAGGTGAACTCAACACTGAGATTCACCCTCTGGATGAACAAACAAAGGAGGACATCTCTGGGATTTCTCTTTGTCAGGTTCAATTGAACTCACTAAATAATATTCGGTGCTCTCAATTCTCTAGACAAATATTTCTAGTGTTAGTTAATAGTAGATCTCCATTATTGTCAGTGTGACAGGATATGTTTTTATGGCAGAACATCAAACTGGTTGTTAATGTTTTTAGAGGCACCATGCAGGGCATACTGGTAGTGAACACATGGGTGTTAGTGCAGATGAATGATCAGCTCTTTTTGGTTAAAATGTTGTTTTTTTTAAACTTAATGCAGTTCAAAGTTTTTAATTTATGCATAAATTTGAATCTTTTTTTTTACATAAAAGGAAACCGCTGTTTGTAGAAATGTTAAAACATTTTTTTTTTTGTTTTTTTACTTTACTTATGAGCTTATTCCTGTGTTTTGAACAGATGGGGAAGATTTTCCTTGGTGCGCAGAGGACAATTGAGGAGGCTTTTGGACTTAAAAGTCATCTTCGTTAAGTTTCATAATATAATCAACTTGTTTTAGATTTGAAAATTTTTTTTATTGAGGATTGTTTTTCTTTAATAATCCTATAGAGCTTACTCATTAGCCGGTAAGTTGGACCTAGTTTAATTAGCTGTGTATTTTTAAGGCTTTAAAATCTAACGAGTTTCTGTCTTTTAACACAAAAAGCAGATTTAGTCCATCCCAAAAACACAGTTAAATTACACTTTTGCTCATTAAGGTAGAAAACTGGAAATTGGCACCTTGTAAAAATAGGAAAAATTGTAAAAGTTTCTAAAAGGGGATCAGTAAACCAATTTTTCTCAGTAGAATTACCTCAAATTATGTTTAGTGTCATTCATAAGGACATTTGGGGTGTTTCATTTCAATATTTCTTATACTGTATGTGGAGAGGCTGCAGTTGAAGATCTGTTCAACCAGTGTTGGACTGCAGCCAGAGAAGCGGATCATAAAGTTTGTACCTTTGGTGGTTTGCACGGCTAAATGACGATAGATCATCATGTAAAGAGTGTCACTTTAGTTGAAATGAAATGTCTTTAATGGAGGGAAGAGGAGCCCTGATGATCTTCACTGCTGTTCTCATCCCTCTTCTCACTTTCTCAGACTGGAAAAAAGAAAAGAGTGGTGAGAACAGCAGAGAGGATGATGGGGGCCTCCTCTTTCCTCCATTAAAGACATTTCATCCCAGTGCTGGGTGTCCCGAGCCCGTGACATCATCAATCACCCCCCCTACCATGGACCAATCTGCCTGCTGCCCTCTGGGAAGAGGCTTCACAGCATTCAATGCAGGACCAGCGAGTTCTGCAGCAGCTTCTTCCTCACTGCCATCAGACTGATAAACTGTTGTGAAAACTCTTAATCATGTCACTGATTCTGCATCACATGGATAAAACCAATCCAAAATTCTGCATATTTGCACCATAAATATTAAAGCTCTGAACTTCTATATCAATGTGTTTTTTGCACTGTTTTTTTCCTCCCACACTGTTTGCATTCGATCACTGCTGCACTTTATGGAATGGAAATGTCATGACAGCTGTAAAAAAAACAAAATTTCCTTTTGAATACACTGCGTTTAAAAAAAAGACAAAAACTGTTTAAATCTAGTTTAAATTTACAGCTAATGGTAAAAAATAATCAGAAATAACTAAAAACAGACCAAACCACAGTATCAATGGCTTTTTTCCATATACAGCTGCGTGTTTATTTAGTATAATATCAGAGAGAAAATAGTATTTTCCAGCTTAATGTTTCTTGTTCACTTTTTCACTAACAACTAGTGTTGCACCGATACCGATTCCAGTATTGGGCGGGGCCCCGATCCAGCACTAAAATGTTGTATTGGTATCAGCGAACTAATAGGGCAGTGATACCAATTTGAGAGCCAAAAGTTTCTTCAACTACTGTCACCCACTCCAG
>NW_015150859.1:707197-711328 GCF_000732505.1 Cyprinodon variegatus
AATATCGGCATATCGGATATCGGCCAAAATCCCAATATCGTGCATCCCTAGTATCGGGTATTGGGGCCAAAAAATGCCATCGGCGCAACACTAGTAAAAGCCCAACTAATATCAGTCAGCTATCAAACTGTTTTTCGTCATGGCATGTCTAGTTTTAAGGATGGACAGTAACATTTAGGCTTGCTCTCCTGGTCTGCTCATAGATCGCATTCTGATATAAGAATATATATTTTTTTTAAGTTAGAGAGAAATTAAGGCAGGATGTTAGCATGTTTTCAAGATGACAAACTGTGTTGGTTACAGGGTTGAGATTGGGGGGGTAGTGGATTTAATATTTCCCATTAAACGCTTTAAAGATATTTTGTGATTTTCCTCAAGAAATGTGGGTTTTATCTTCCTGTATCTCACTGGTTATCCAATTAGATTATTTGAAGCTTTAACTTGCACATCAGGATGAGTTTTGGGCTCAACTTTTGAGTCATCCAGATGTGAGTCGACTATTTAATCAGTCGACTCGTCCATTTTTTGCTGAATGCTCTGTCATAAACGTACTTCAAACCCAGCCGGTGCCTGTCCGTCCTGGTTCGGTAACGGCCCCGAGTCCCCGAGGAAACCAAACATCCGGTCCACCATGTCTGAGTGGTCCACTGGCTGCTCCTTCTCCCTTTCCATCTGCTCCAGCAGCTCCTTCTTCCTCCTTGCCTCCTCTTTCTCCTCCCTCTCCCGCTCCTCCTGCTGCTTTGCCAGCTGGAGGAGTCGCTCCTGGTGCTTCCTCTCGGCCTCCGCCTTGGCTCGCCGAACCGTCATCTGGTTCCGGAGCTGCTCCTCCTCAGCCAGGCGCTGCCGTTCGGCTTCCAGGCGCCGCTTCCGCTGTAAGGTCAGAAAAGAGAAGAAAAGGTCTTTACAGAGACAGACAATCTATTTAAAACTCCAGCTGTGCAGGTAAACACTTCAGAAAATTTTTAAAAACAAATAATACTATTGAGAGAGATATATAAGCATCTGATTTCCTGTTTGATGCTTACTAGATTCTTTAAAATTTTAATTATTACAGTAATTTCTTCAAGTATTTCCATCAGAATATATACTAACAAAAACATTTTTTGTCATCTTTTTTCTTTAATCATTAAAGGATAAAGTATAAAATTATATTTCTACATTAATTATTAAACTCAGAAGCAGAAGCTTCACATCTATCTAACATTTATGTTAACAAAGCCATTTACTAAAAGAAAACTAATTATAAAAAAAATTAATATAAAGTTATAACTAAAACCATTTAATCATTTCTGGCTTATTATAAATTCATTATAAAAACTTTCTAGTCACTTCTTAGTTCTTCTAAAGAATCAATTCATTAATTAACCTCAGTGAAATCCTAGTGCAGTTGATTCATTACTTTTATTTTGTAGTATTTTCTAATTTCCCCAGCTCTGATATCGTTTTATTCTGCCCATAATCCACAGCAGTTTAATCCTATTCTAGGATAACACTAAAAACACCAAAATGGCAAATCTCTGACCTTTTCTTTTTAAAGTAAACCTTTATTTATTTTTACAAAAATACAAACAGAACAGAGAAGAATCATTTAAGGCCCATTAAGGCCCATTTAAGGCAATGACAATAAAGGACGAGGTTAAAACACAATGAATAAATAAAAATACAAAAAATAAATAAATAAAAAGACAATTAGAATGTAAAAATTTATATATTATATAAAAAAAAAAGTCATATTTAAAAGAGGTTGCTGGTTTATCAACCAATCAGCTTTCTTCTGATGGATGTTGTTTAACAAGTTAAAAATACTCTAAGGTAATTTTTATTAATAACTCCGTCTGGTGTCTACGGAAGAGGATTAGGGCCACTAAAAAAAAAAAAAAGTTCACTGATTTTTAAATTTTATTTCAGTTAAACATGGGAAAAAAGTCAGAATTCTGACTTTAATCTCAGAGTTCTGACTTTTTTTATTGTCAGAATTCAGTCAGAATTTTGAGATTAAAGTCAGAATTCTGAGAAAAAAGTCGGAATTCTGAAAAAAAGTCAGAATTTTGAGATTAAAGTCAGAATTCTGATTTTTTTCCCATAATATACTGAAATAAAATAAAAAAAATCAGTTAACTTTTTTTTTTTTAGTGGCCCTAATCCTCTTCCGTAGGTGTCCTTTAGACAAACACTGAGCAATTAAAGGTTAAAATACATTTCCATAGTGCAAATCACAGACATGTTGCTGTAGGTAAATAAAGATGAAATATCAGTGTGAAGGTTCTGTTCTCAAGCCATTAACTCAAATATTTGCTCTTAAAACTGAAATTCTTAAAACAAAAATTTAAAAGAAATGATAAACTTATGAAAAAAAAACAAAAAAACAACAAAAATATTCGACTCTTTCAGCCTCAGTGGCGTCGGTAGTCGGCCGCTCTGTACCTTTAAATAAAACCAGTCAATCACAAACAGACTTTATTATGACAAGATGAGCAAAAAATAAAGAATATTTTCCACATATCATGGATCACAGAGCATCTCCTCTTCAGTGAAATGAAAAAGAAAATAAAACAAAAGACTTAATATTGTAGTAAATAACCCTTTTAAAATCATTAAATACAACAATCGCCCAGGCAACTGTTATTTAATTACTCTTTTCTCTGTGGTGGTGAATCAATTTTGATTAATCCATTTATTTTCATGGGTTGATGTAAATAAAATATGATTAACGCATCAGTAAACACTTTTAGAGTAAACTAGAGGGAGGGATTGTTAAGAAAAGTGGAGAAAACACACAACAAAAGAAAGCTTTTTCTTTTTATTGTTATAATTGTTTTTTATAGTAAAATATTTCTCCAGATATCCACTAAAGCCCTTCATTATTCTAGCTTAGAAATGATAAATGTGTGTCTTATATAAAGTTGGTTCAGATTCAATTTTAATAATAAATTAACGTGCTTTAGCGGCGCAGTGGTTGGCACGCACAATCTTAGAGACCTTAGTTGACCCGGGTTCGACTCCAACCTGTGCTCCTTTGCTGCATGTCTCTCCCCCTCTCTAAAACCCCTATCCTGTCAGCCTACTGTTGAAAAAATGAGCCACTAGTGCTGTAAAACTAAAAACAAAAACAAAAAAAATACTGTAAATTAAGTTATTTAATTTTAACGTTTATATCGGTGTGGTGTAATCTGTTATAAACGGTATTTTTTTTATTGTGGAGGGCTGAACAGGAATAATAATAAATTCATTTAATTTATACTGCACTTTTCACCAAAAAGGCCTCAAAGTGCTACAAAAATGCATTTAAAAAAAGCATTAAAAAAGAAATACATAGAAATAAAAGAAATAATACTAAAAAATATATATATATATATATAAAATGAAATAAAAAATATAAAATAAAATAATAAAAGAGAAAAAAGAAACATCTAAGGGGGACCAAAAGTTTTGCTAAAAAATGTTTTAAGGCCTTTTTTACAACATTCAGTGGACTGAGGAGCCCTCAAGGTGTCAGGGAAGGAATTCCACAGATGTGGGGGCATCGTCCTGAGTCTGGTTCTGGGAATGTGGAGCAGGTTTGAGTGAGTGGAGCGAAGGAAGCGGGACGTATTCTGTGGCTTGATAAGTTCTTTGAGGTAGGGAGGGGGGCATGTCCATGGATGCCTTGATGTGTAATGAGGGAGACCTTGTATTCTATCCTGGTGGGGATGGGAAGCACTTTGGGTACCACCGGTTGTGGTAAAGAGGCAAAAAATAAAGGGATGGACTTTCTCTACAACGGCTTGCTTGGCCTCTTTTTAAAACAAAAAAGCATGACAATTGACACAAAAAAATTTGGCAGGTAACTTATGTTACAAAACATGAAACGCTTTATTATAGCGTATTTCCTTGACTTTCTCACAGCAGAAAGGCAAACCAGTCAAACAAAAGAAGAGCCTAAGAGGGTTAGACGCAACGGCAAAATATCCGGGAACCAATGAGGGATATTTACAGGCCAGAATAAACTTAAATATAACACTAAAGGGCTGGTTATCCTCCAACAGCAGTGTTTCGCAGTTAGCTCTTTGCTAGCCTCGTGAGACCATCCTGATCTCGCGAGCTTTCAAGGTTTCACTGGCAGATCAGTCTGGAGACTCCGTTAAAGAAAAT
>NW_015150859.1:711620-712661 GCF_000732505.1 Cyprinodon variegatus
AAAATTACTTCAACGGAAGGTTTCCAGATGGATATGCGGAGCAAATCCATCTGGCGGAGTCAGGTTAGCTCATCGCAGGCATGACGCAAATATTTTCGATTTATGCCAAATTTTGAAGCGTGGCACTATGTTATTTCATGCCACAATGCAACAAGGAAAATCAGGAACTATCTAGGGTTGCGGGTGTCCGTGTGTCGGTTTGACGAGCTTGTTCGCCGTCTACAACCCCACATCCAACGCCGGATGACACACAGTTCACCCGTGAGTGTTCCCCAAAGACTGGCCGTGGTCAGAGCTTCAAACTAGCGTCCTGCACGGTGTCTGGGATGGTGTCTGTGGTGTGCCAGGCGTTGTGGACGGCACTACAGCCAGAGTTTCTGCCATTAGGTATCAAACCGGAAATACGCATAGAGTAGATCCGAGTAAAGTTGGCCCCCCCACCTTCTTCAAATCAGACAAAATTAGTGTCAAACGTTTGTGCAGCAAAAATGTTCATTTGTGCCGCTACCATTTTAAAGATATGGAGGAATATTTCTAGAGGTTATCAAAGGTCAACCAGCCCCCCCCCCACCTTCTTCAAATCAGACGAAATGGGGGTCAATTAACTCGGCTCCGTTTGTGCAGCAAAAATTTTCATTTGTGCCGCTATCATTTTTTTACAGTTTAAAATTATATAATCATAGGTCAGCAACTTATAATTTAGATAAAATTCAGAGTTTCTGAATGAACAAATGTTCACTGACCTTTGATGGCTTCTACAAACAATTCTTAATATCATTAAAATGATAGCAGTACAAAAAAAGCATATATTTTAAAATATGCATTTTTAAATTTGAAGTATATTTTTAATTTAAAATATTTGATATTTAAAAGTAATTTAAAAAAAAATGTTCATTTGTACTGCTATCATTTCAATAAAATTAATAATATTCTGTAAAGGTCATCAAAGGTCAGTTAACAGCTGTTTTAGCTGCACAAACGAGCACAAACGGAGCCGAGTTAAAGCTACAGTGTGTAACTTTTAGCGACATCTAGCGGTCA
>NW_015150859.1:714128-716610 GCF_000732505.1 Cyprinodon variegatus
AGAAACATTTCTTTATATCGTTAAAATGATAGCGGCACAAACAAAAATTTTTGCTGCACAAACGTTCAACACTAATTTTGTCTGATTTGAAGAAGGTGGGGGGGCCAACTTCACTCAGGTGTGCAGAAGGAGGGGAGGGCACACCTGCGTTGACTGCGACACACGCAGACGACCTGGTTTCTGAGTATAAACCAGACTTGAGTCACGTCTACTCAGCTCCCAACATGAACAGATGTGTACAGAGGCACTTCATGGTACCACCATCTCTCACACCCACTCTCCCGCCTCTCTTTCTGGCCCGTCAATGAGATGAAGGAAGCAGTAGTAAACGTAATAACCATTTACCTCGGCCCTGAGCCTCTGGCAGAGGCGTCTGGCTATCATGCCTCTGGTGTAGGCCTGGAGGGTCAACACGGCTCGGAGACGTTTCCAATAGCTCTGCCGGACCAGGAAGCCTCGGCAGCGGGCTTGGATGAGGGTGATGCGGTGCCGAGTGATTCGGTAGCTTCTGTAGTATTTCCTGGACCTGCAGACGGCCTGAAGGCGAATGAATCCCGACTTCATCTGAAGAGGAACCATCATTTAAGTATTCTGTTTTAAAACCTTTAAACCTCATGTAAGTAAATCAAGTGTAACAAAAACTTATAAAGGTTTCCCAGATCACATGATAACTGAAGAGTTAATATTTTATATAAATAGTTTTAAACTTTTAAAATAAATCATGCTTATTCTGACTTTAAAAGGCTAGCATTTAAAACCATTTTAATGCAGAAAAAAGAGAAAATTATGCTTAAACATTGTTTAAATCAAGGTGTAAATTGCTTAAATTAGTTTTAATTAGTAGAACAGAAAATGCTCACAATCTGGTAATTCTTCCTGCTCCTATAACCCCTCCAGACCTTCTGAATAAAAACCACAGCGCTCCGGAGTCGGAGAAAGTTTGTCCTGTGAAATAAACAAAAACAACTCCAGAATCCCAAACCACTTTTCAACATTATACAAGTATTTTTAAAACACATTTATTGCTAATGTAGCTGTTTATTTTTTTCTCAGGAAAATTACTACAGTGAGTTGAATTCATGTTAATGTGGATTTAAAGACATTTCAATTAGTGGGAAATATTGCAGGGGGGAATATAAAAAAAAGTCTAATCAAAGAAAACTTTCGCGACCCCCATGCAGTACCTCTGTGGAACCCCTAGGGGTCACAGACCCCCATTTGAAGACCTCCGTTCTAAAGAGTTAAAATACAACACAAAGAAATACAATACAACTTTCCACACTAAAAATAAAATACATATGTAACTATGGATAAATATATGATTATATATATTTACAGATATATAAAAAAAAGTTATAGCAATGTGCAAAAGAATGAATAAATGTCAAAATTGTCAATAATTCTGTAATTTGAGTCTGAATTACAGAGGGGGGCTTGTATGACTTTCTGAGGGATTTGTTGTAGATAGATGACCACAGGCAGGAATGGTTTCCTGTGATGCTGTGTTATTGTCCAAATGTTTCAAAAACAATCAGTTATTGGAAAATAATTTGGATTATTTCAGAATTTTTTTTAGCAGGGATTTATTAATATATACCTCCATCTCTCACAGATCGATATTTGCCCCCGCCTGGCTGCCCATATATTGAGATAGGCCGACATTAAATATCAGTTCTTTTTAAATCTGAGTTTCAGGTATTCGTTATTCATTAAATAATCTACAGATTTTGTAGAATAAAATAAGTTACATAATTTTACCCATATTCTAAAAGGGAGTGAAAAGTTTGTGAGGAAAAAATAAGGCTGTTCTTAGAACATTAAACCTCTCAGATTTATCTACTTACCTGGCTTTCAGTCTACGCACAGATTTCTGGATAAGGATAACTTTATCAGTGATGGCTTTATCTCTCTCAATCTCCAGCTGCATGTCGTGTTGATCCTGACAGGAAAACAGAAAACGGGAAGTAAGGAAATAAATATTGCACAGATTTCGCAGAACAACTTGACTATTTATGGAAAAAAGACAAAGAATATAAAAAGGATTATTTAGTTTGATTGATTCTCACTATCTAATGACTCTGGATGTCCTGATGTCATCTTGATTTTCTTTATTCAAAATGCAGGAACAAAAAAAAGAAAAAAAATCTGTATCTTAAATGTATTTAATACCTGGTTAATACATCAAGCTTCTAAAATTGTCCGGTGATTTTCAAAACCTAAGAGACCTCACACAGGAAGATAACAAATTATAGATTTGATCTTAGGGAAATTCTGGTTCCAGCTGCTTAAATAGAGCACAAAGAGTAAAAGCAAGATGCCATTAAAGAAAAAAATACAACAGACAATATAAAAAGATTGTATATAGTACAAAAAAGTATAAAAAAAGAAAAACGTAATGTCCTGGAATATGTTTCCCTTAGATATAAAAATATCTGCACAGTAGAGCGCTAGGGAAAGTATTCACAGTAGTTGACTTAGATTA
>NW_015150859.1:717898-719277 GCF_000732505.1 Cyprinodon variegatus
CTGTCTGACTTCATTCAGATGACCCCGTTTCAACCCACCTCCGTAGCTAAAGCTTCATCAGAGTATCATTACTCGCGGACTCTTACTGTATTCCGCGTCTCATTTCAACCGGTCCGGCAGAAGACCGCCATGTTGAGCCTGATTCTGCCAGAGGTTTCTTCCCAATGGGGAGTTATTCCTCTCCACTGTCGCTTCATGCTTGCTCATCATGGTTCTCTCAATCAGTGTTATCCAAACTGGACTTCCATCTTCCAGGTCCCTGAGTGAAGCTCTAGTATCAGCTCACTCATTCCACTGGATCTCCCCATAAAGCTCAGCACACCGTCTCTCTAACCAGCAGTCTACAGACTGACCACCTTTATCCATCTCCACTCCACCACCAGTTTCAGGCCTGGGGGAAACAGCCCTATTCTTTATTGCTGGTTATGCATATCTATCAAAATTAAGCGCTGTGTTTCCTGCCGAGGTCTGAGCGCCAAAGACCAAGTAATTGTATCAATAAACTTCTTCTAATTGTCTTTTCTCTTTGTGTGAGTTTTTCAGAATGAATGCACTTGCACTGCAGAGATGTATTGACCTTAAAACAAAAGTAAAAAAAAAAAAAATAATAAAATATGTTGATCACAGTGCATGGTGTATGGTCCCACCGCAACACACCTTATCCAGGAAAATCCAGATGTAACAGGGGAAAATTAACAAAACCTCTTCTGAGTTTTTGTGAGTCTAGACTGAATGAACATAACCGATGAAGAAGTAGCCATGGAGATACTTTGTGCACTAATTCCAACAGCAAAAACATTAAAAAACTTGAAAAAGTATTTGTTAAAGTTGCTTATCTTTTTTTTTTTTTTCTCTTCAAACCAACAATGTTGTCTCGTTACCTAACAGTTAAACACAGGATTGTTTACGTTATTACACATAAGCTGCCATGACTTATACTTATAAATCCTCTCTCACTGTTGAGGTATTGAAGGATGGAAACAGTTTTAACACACACCAATCATCTCGTTATGATGAGAAAATGACTTTCGTTATCTTTGGATAATTAGAAAATTAACTTGTTTTCTCGAGAAAACCACAGTGAAAAAGTATCTGAGGGACAATAAAACATAAAAATAAAAATATTTGCTAAGACAGGCAGTTCATTTTCAATTGAAAATACAACCTTTAGGAAAATCTTTGTTTTTCCAATCTGCCAATCATCTTGTTTACCCAGCCGGGCTGAGACGATACGCTGACAGGTTCCTCTCAGGTCTTCCTAAATAGGAATATAAAAATAAAAATAATAGTCAGGAAATTTTACATATAAAGTCTGTATAACAAAAATCTTTTAAAACAATTATAGTAATTACAAGTAAGAAAACTAGTAAAACTCTTGT
>NW_015150859.1:721644-723285 GCF_000732505.1 Cyprinodon variegatus
TAATTGAGACACTTTGCCAATGTAACGAGATAATTTACATTTAAAATAAGAAAAAAATATTGCATTGTCTTATTTCTAGTGCATATTATCTAATTATCTTATTTTCAGAGTAAAAATACTCATTCCATTGGCAAACTATCTCATTTACCTACTAAAATTAAGGGTAAATACACTAAATTTAAGACATTATTACTTATATCTGGATGGTTTTTGCAGTGTAACACATGCTTTTACACATGCACTCTAATAATGCACCTGTAGGTAAACGGAAACCGTAGAATCAGCTCAGTGGTCACCGGTTAGACTCTCACCATTGGTTTCTTGAACTCGTTGGGTTTTATGCAGCGGACGAAGAACGGCTGGCACACGCTGAGCGTCCTCATCAGCATCTCCAGGGAACGCTTGAACTGGCTGCTCAAAGTTGGAGAACGCTTCCTTGTTTCAACACCCTAAAAATACAGTTTAAAAAATTGCAATAAAAACCTGTGTGTTAGGTAACGTTCCTTAGCGCTTAACTTTGACATCAGGTAAATAACTAATAAAAAAGGATGAGTACATTGCAACACACTGCAAGCAAAAATTACATAACAGTATCTTCTAGAATATAGGATACTACAGATCAATGAAAATATTAAATAATATTTAAACACGTTATTAACAAAATAAACCAAGAGAAAATTACAATAAAAAAGGTGATTTATATTAAACTAAAAAGACTTCTTTTCCATTTACAATAGAGGGAGAGGAGTGTTTATTCTAATGTGCAGCTTAAGCTTCATAGTAGAATGTTTCCACCCTAGACTAGATAAGCAGGCAAAAACGAAAACCATCTTTGGTGTAAAAAAAATCAAAATAAAGGTTGTTAAATGAGGAAGTTATGTCCCCTAAAAAAGCCTTTGCGCCTTGGGGGCTTCCTCACGGTTCTTTTCCTGGGAGCAAGTTATTTACTACTCTTAACTCAAACTAGGTAAAACCATGAAAAAAGGACTATAAAACAGGAGTAAAAAGTAACAGAGTTTATTCCAGATCAGGTCGTTACAGAACAGAGAAAAATGCTTGGAGTTCGCACAGCTGTGGGCTCAAAAATCCCGTCCGCGAGCGTCCGGCTAAGATTGAGCCCCAAACAAGGCCATCTTCTCCTTCTTATAGCTCATGAGTCTATGTGTTGCACCAGATGGATGCTTAGCGGTCCGTATCAGAAACTGACACGCCATCCATGCCCAAGGATTACAGATAGCTCTCCTCTATCAGTCTGGCTCCAAGATGTTCCCATATCCTGTGTATTCTTAAAGACACGAAGCCTGTCCTGATTAGATGACCTCCGTACACACAGTGACATCCACCATGTGAAGGAAGGCCTTCTACTCTGTCTAATCTGGCTAATAAAGTAACAATGCACATGATGTATAAAGCATAAAGGAATGGTTTATCACCTTTGTCCTTATAGCAGTTTAAGTTCTTCTTAATAGAAAGGTACATGATTCAGAGCTGCACATCAGCATAACACTGACCTGATAACATATTTCTACTCATTTTTTGTTATGTTTTTGTATTAAGAGTAATCACTTTATAAGTTTATCACGTTATTCACTATTCTAACACACATAGGGCCGGATTTATCAAGATCCAATTTTGCGTGCA